>NW_003852604.1:1406511-1418966 GCF_000181295.1 Otolemur garnettii | reverse complement strand
GATAGAGCCTCAAGTTGTCACCCTGGGTAGAGTGCCGTGACATCACAGCTCACAGCAACCTCTAACTCCTGGGCTTAAGCAATTTTCTTGCCTCAGCCTCCCAAGTAGCTGGGACTATAGGCACACACCACAACACCTGGCTATTTTTTTTTTGGTTTTAGTTGTCATTGTTGTTTGGCAGGCCCGGGCTGGATTTGAACCCTCCAGCTTTGGTGTATGTGGCTGGTTCCCTAGCCACTTGAGCTATAGGCACTCAGCCACAGTTTTATTTTTCATTCAATTCACAGGACCAAAACAAAACATGTGGAAGTTGATACTCTGGTCAAAAATGAAACATCTAACATTGTTAATGCCATTGTAAATTTATTGAAAAGTTCAACATTGAAAATTAGAATGTGAATGTCAATGTTGGTGGAGCACAGCATTGTAATAAAAAGTGTTCTTACCCATTCAAAAATGTATGGAACTTAAACGTATTTGGGATTGCTTGTGATGTGCAGTAGTCTACCAATCAAAATAGAAACTGTAATTGCCGAAACTTACAAATTTGTATTTATATAAGCAACTGACTCACAAAACTTTTGTGACAGAAGCTAATATCAGACCCCATACAAACATTTGAGCATGGCTATGTGTATTTTTTTCTCTGTGTTGTCTAATATTAGTTGGATTTTGAAAATGCCTGAGCTTTTGAAACACCACTTGTAAAGCCGCCCAAATTTAGAATGCATTATGTGCAAAATAAGTTGGAAATCATTAATCAAATTAGTCAATGAATATAGCATGAAAATACAGCTTTTGAGGTTTTCGTGAAATCCAATCACGTAAAACAAAACATGCAAAAAGAAAGAAGCTCAAATTTCTCTGTACAAAAGCTGAGGAGAAATATAACAAAGCAAAAAATGAAAGCTGATAGGGTTTATTTACCTAATTTGAAAATTCTGCTTCAGAAGAATTTTGACATAGATGAATTTAGACTTCTAATTTGAATTGAGTCAATTTCTATTTCTCCAACAAAATGGAATGAAATTTTGAAAAGCTACAATTTTGCAGTGTCTATATTTGGTGAAATGTTAAAACAAATCACAGAGACAATTTGAAAGTTTTGTCTTATAAGATATTACTGAGTAAAGGTGCTCTGGATGAAGGCAGAAAGACTGTACCTATAAAAATATTGGCCTAAAATATTTATACATTATAACATAAAAAATAGAATTGAGAAGATTTATTTAGCAGAATTTATTCTGAACTTATTGGTTCATCAATATCTAGAAAGGAATTATTTTCTCAATTAAAAAAAATCTATAGAGAAACAGCAATTTAAAGTATCCACTTCAAACATATTAACCATAAAATGCAGCTTTGAAGAAGATTGCAGTTTTATGGAAACAATAACACCATACTGAAAAAAATACATGTTCCAGAAAAACGTTCATATCACAATGTTAGAGACTATAATGGCCAAATAACCAATTAAAGTATGTGACTACATATCAAGAGTAATTATTTGTGCCATTTTTATTTATTTATTTTTTGTTCTTTTTTATTTCAAGGTATTATGGGGGTATAAATGTTTTTGGTTACATACATTGTTTGGTAATGCCTGAGTCAAGGTTTAAGTATGCCTTTCACCCAGGTAGCATTCCTTGTACCCATTAGGTAGGTTTTTCATAACCCCTCCTTCCTCCTCCCCCTGCTTGATTTCCATTAATTTTTAAGCAAAAAGAGCAATCCTAGATGTATCACATTACCAGACTTCAAACTATACTGCAAGGTTATATAACCAAAACAGTATGGTATTATGCTATTTTAAAATATTCATGTAATCATTATGAGTTTCATTTTATTTTTTAATATTCATAGCTTTGTGTTATTTAAGAATATTTTAGGAAAAATTTATTTTAAAAATAAGTTTTGAATAGAATTATTTGATAGGTTCATCAATATAATAAAACTAAATTTTTTGTCAACAAATACTTTTTCAGAAATTATATATATGAATTATTTTTAGATCCTGCCCCCCCCCAAGTATCCCAGTTTGAAAATAAATTATATGGCCACTCTGTCTATATGATCTGGCTCCTTTTGCTCTCTGCCCCTGTCTCCTTGGTTCACTCTGCTTGGGCCACACTGGCCTCCTTGTTGGTTAACAGATGCTACAGGATGCTTCCCCTCCTTTTACCTGGATCATGTTGTCCCACATGTCTGCTTACTTTCTTCACCTACTCTAAGTCCTTGCTCAAGTGAGCTCTTCTCAGTAAGTCCTTCCCAGATTAATGTATTTGTAATTGCCCTCTCTCTCCCACTTTCCATCTCTCACCACCCTGATTAGTTTTACAGTATATTAATGTATTTATTATCTGTTTCTCACCATCAGAATGTGAGCTCTAGAGTAGTGAGTTTTTATTTGGTTCTTTTCTTTTCTTTTGAGCTAGAGTCTTACTTTGTGACCCTTGAGTAGAGTGCTATGGCATCATAGCTCACAGCAACTTCAAACTCTTGGGCTCAAGTGATTGTCTTGCCTCAGCCTCCTGAGTAGCTGGGATTACAGGTGCCCACCACAACACCTAGCTATTTTTCTAGATGAGGTCTCATTCTGGCTCAGTCTGGTCTTGAATCTGTGAGCTTGGGCAGTCCACCTGTCTTAGCCTCCCAAGTGCTGGGATTACGGGCATGAGCCACCGTGCCTGGCCATTTTGTTTTATTTTCTGACTGCTGTGTGTCTACCTCTGGCACATGCCAAGCACTCAATAAATAAATGCATTTCTGGCCAATTAACCTTTGGAGTCACATATTATTTATTTTCATATGTTAAGTTTAATTGTGTTGTAGTCTTCTCATAGGCACTATCCCATCTAAAGGGGATTTGCTTCAACTCACTTTGTTTTTATTTTTTCCACCTGAGGATGGTCTGCTTCTCTACTTCATGCTTTTTAAACAAGGAGGGGCTACTAGTACTTGTTTATATGTGAACCACTCTGTTTTTAGAATTTGGCCTTTCTTGGCAGAGTGGCTGGTAATTCCTCTGGCGTATGAAAGGAGATGTCAGAGATATGCTAGTTATCGGTCCGTTTTGGAAGCTATGATATGCTCTAATTTTAGATGTCAATAAACACCAGTAAACTAATAACAGAAATTCATTATCTGTTCTTCTCTGTCACTTATGTGTCTTAGGCGCAGCTCGTGTATACTACCAATATCCAGGAGCTCAATGTCTACAGGTATTTTTTTAATTAAATATTTCTAAAAATTAAATTTATTAGATGATTGTTAATCTTTGGGTAATAATTTGCTTTGCAAGTGCTTATTAGAACTCCTGTATCCTCCTACACTTTCCTGGCCTTAGAGCAGAGGTAGAACTTACTAAGCTGCCTTGGCAAACTCTCAAGGTGCCTGGCTTCTAGACAACGTTGTCCAGGCTGGTGGGCTCTGCTGTTTCCATTACCACCTTAAGAAGTGTAAATTCTTTCAGAGTCACTGCAGATGTTTTGGCCCAGCTGTTCCAGATACCATGCTCCATCCAGTTCACAAAAGAGAAAACACAGATGGAGAAACTTCGGCAAGATTCCAACAACATCACAGCTAGGATGAGGGCTGAACTAAGATGATGGGGTTGCATAGCAGACTAATAAGTATAGACTTATTTCCACATCTACTTAACATTTATTTAGTTGGTGGAGAGATTTCCTGTTAAGAAAAGTTACATATTGAAACAGATACATTTATTAAATCATTTCTTCTGGCCAAAGCAGAATTGACAGTCTGAAAAAAATATTCTTATTCTTTCTTCAGTTATAGCCTGCAATTTTTAACATCAGAAAAATTTCTGGGAAACAAATTAGAGGTATAGACAATAAAAATGTATGCTTGATAAAGAGCGCTAGACCTCGCCTCATTTGGTTTCAGAATTATAGCCAGTAGAGTTCACATAAGACACAAAAATAGGAAAAAGACTTGTGCTACAAGAAGTCTTTTTAAAACTTCCCACTTGAGGGCACTTTATACTTCAGTAGAAAAGAGGCCAATTTATTAATATATATTGCCAGTTTATTCTGGTTCTAGGATGTTACAGGATGAGCATTACTTGTAATCCTCTCCCTCCCAGACCTGGTTAAAAAAAAATCAAAACAAAGTAAAACAGCAACAACAAAACAGTTCCTACCACACAGTAAGCTCTCCAGTAAATGTTTGGTTTCTTAAATGTAGGAAACCAAGACTTCAATAGAAATGCAAGTGAATCCATGGACACATAAACATGAAACCCAGCCCAAACAATAATCCGTCTGGTACTGTGATCAGTTGAAGGCACACAAACCTTAACTTACTGACACCCTCTTCCTTATAGGATGGTCTCTGGCCTGTTTCTCATCACTGCCTCGCTCTTGCTCTAGATGACAGGGGAGCTGACCCTTTGCAGGTTGCGTTTTCCAGCCTCCAGGTCAGCTTGCTCTCAATGGGAGGCACTGGTGGAGAAGTAGAAGGTGAAAAGCCGGGAAATCCAGGGCATTTCCCTCCAAGGTGCTCTCTTTCCAGTGTCTGTGTCAGCAGCCAGGTGGCCTTTATGGCTTCAGCTGGAGTAGGTCAGGCCTGCTGTGGTTCCAGCTTCTGCTCATTGACTTGGCCTCTGGGCGCTGGTAGCTTTTCCTCTTTTGTCTCTTTGGCTTAGGCATAGTACTGGCTTCCTGCTATGGTCCATCTTTGGGTTACCTCAGGATCTTCTGTTTTGCTTCTTAGCTGTCCCAATAGGCTAAATTCCTTCTGTTTACTCATGTGTTTTGAGTGTTTCCAAGTGGCCTTTGATACATTCCCCACTACTTAAATGATATGTAGGCCTATATCACTTTGAAAGAGTGATATAAAATCCAGATGACCCAGTTAATACCCAACAGCCTGATAAAAATCCTTGAGGCTGGTATAATTCTGAGCTATGCCTACACAACTCAGACACAGCATGTACAAACAGAATATTAGAGTCAGAAACTAGATTCATGCATTCTTCTTGCACCATTTCCTTTGGCTTTCTTAAATGAACTGAACATTGCTTTCAGTGTACCTTGACAGCATATTTAATACCAGCTGTGAATATAGCAATGGAATGAATAGTATTTCTAACATAGCTATACATCAATAGTAATATGAGCAATAATTTAGAAATGTATCTTTTACATGAACAAAAATAATTTCAGTAATAGTAGGGAAGAACAATTCATAAAAATAAAACAGGGCAATACATGAGGAAAAATAATTCAGCACAATGAAGCCCCTTATTTATGAAGTCTGTATTCTTTTAATTGCATCTTTGTGATTTATATTATTAAAATTTCTGAGTAATGAAGTAAGTTGTTGCCAGTGACATAATCAAGTACCTTTATTTATCTTCAGAAGGTCAGGGCACAAAGCAAAGGACTTCTGGTCAAAGGTCCCTCTCTTTTCAGAAGAGCATGTCCTGTAGCAGCCACTTTAACTTGTATCATCAACTCTCGAAGGTCTCCCATCTCTCATTTAGAATGTTCTATAGTTGACTCAGCTACTATTAGGGTATCACGACAATGATCTGCTTCTCTTCTTACACTGCACTGGAACTCTGATAAAACCAGAGAGAATTCTTTCAACAAGTGTGAGTATGCCCCAACCATGAGATGGGAAGGTTTTTAAGATCACACGATTATGCTGGGGCACAGGGCAGCAGAATTTACTCACAGTCATGCTGCCTTTTATCTTTCCAAGGCCCATGCCTATGACAGCAGTTGCCAAGGTATTCTGACTAAAGAGTTGTGAGGAAGAGCTCCTTTCTCTGTACCTTCTTGGAAACTTCCAAGAGGGACTAAATCAATCACATGCATACTTAACTATTTTTACTCCTAGATTTAAAAAAAAAAAACAAAAAAAAAAACTTACATCTGGCAGAGTGCCTTGTTGTACCTAAAAGATAAGCTCTTTTATCTTAAGAGAGGAAGATATCCATTTTCCTCCTCCATTTTCTGTGTTATTAAATACTCAAAAATAAGTTAGTCAGCAGTGGGACATATTGTTATTTCCAAACAACAATCTTTTTTTTTTTTTTTAACGAAAGACATCCATTTTCCTTCTACTTTTTTCCTGAGTAGTAAATACACAAAGATAAGGAAAGTAGTAAGTGTATTTATCTATTCATTTATTTATTTATAGAAGATCAAAACCAAGTTTGTTTTATTTATACACACAGAACAATTTATTTGGAACACTCAAGTATGGACTATGTACATGACAATACAAGAGGCGTTTGCTTCTGTGGTGGTTGATCACTGCATAGACTGAGATTATGAATATGAGGGTAAGCCCCACACAGGGCGCAAAGCCTTGTCTTCAAGACTCTTTAGGGATCTTTCCTCCTCGATCTACCACCACCCCCACGTGGGAACCCCAGCCCAGCACTCTGAACAGCTTTGTAAACATCCATGCCCATTCCTTTTCACTTCTAACTTGATAGAATTAGAAAAATGTTTTTATGTAAACAGTGCTGTTTTTGTCACTTGACAGCACATTAATTTTAAACTCCACCCTTTACCCAAACCCAGTGCTTTCCCAAGAGGAAGACACTGAGGACTTGGGGTGATCCCAATGCCTCCGAAGCCACCAAAGCAGCCACTGGCGGCTTCTTTTCTCCTCCTCATGTCCCCTTCTCATCCATAGTTTTGAAAATATATTTAGTGAAACGTGTAGAATATTTTCTTTATGGATGTGCATCATGTGTGTGTGAGACAGAAAGAGGAAACACTTGCACACCCATGAGAAAAAGAGTTTGGAGTTGGTAGACTGTTAGCTAAGCTCTCTTATTTAATGCTGGTTCCATACCACACCATTTGACCCAGTGATGCCACTTCTTAAAATTTATTCTATGGAAATCATCAAATATGGGTGCAAATATTAATTTAGCAACCGCAAAATTTACAAAAACAATTGAGGTATCCAACAATAAATAATTGGTTTAAAAAAATTATAGTACATGATATATTGAAAACTACATAGCCTTTAAGTGTTGTTTTGGAAGATAGTTTAGGATAGAAAATGTAAACTTTGTGGTCTTCAGGTCCAAACTCTGTTATTTGCCGGCTGTATCAGATAGAGAAAAGTTTTGTGCTTCTCTAAGCTCCAGTTTTTACATCTGGGGGTGGTAATACTGAGCTCTCAAGGTTATACAGATTTAGAGGACATGTGTAAAACCCTTTACCAGAAGGTCAAGCATAGTAAACTCTCAATAAATGTTAGCTGTCATAGTTGCAAATGATGGAAACACATATGCATAAGAATAGGAAAAAATATTTTAACTTTCTAAAATTATACACAGTCACTTAGTGGATTTATATTTATCTAGCCATTGAGTGACATATCTCTGTATAATGGGATTGTTTGAAGGACTAAATGGCCTAAATTTCCCATGGGAATTTTTCAAAAAGTTTTTTTCCCCTGTATTTACTAGATTACTACATATTTATTGAATATTGAAATGTGTGCCCAGGAATCTAATTATGCAAATAATATGGAGCCATTCAGTCTTAAATCCATGTCTAAAATAAATCTTATTCCAACTTGTGTTCCAACTTCTGTTTGCTTCAAAATATATTGCATGTTTAATACAAATAAAGCCTATGTATATAAAATAAAATTACATGCACTCACAGAAGAATATAATGATATCAGCTAAAATGTACAGAGGAATGTATTGAAAGGAGGATTATGTGTGGTTTGCATTTTTCCTTTATATTTCTCCTCAATTTTCAAATTGTCTACATTTAAGATGTATTAATTTTATATTTGAAAATGATTTAAAATTAGAACTTCTATGGTATGAATTTATGTAATTAGAGGTTGTTTATAGAATTATATATAAAAATGTGTGTGTGTGTACAGGGTGGACATAAAGTTTGTGTGCAATTTACTGTGTGAAGTTATTTTATTTTATTTTTATTCATTTATTTATTTATTTATTTTGAGACAGAGTCTCACTATGTCACCTTTGGTAGAGCGCCATGGCGTCACAGCTCACAGCATCCTCAAACTCTTGGGCTTAAGTGATTCTCTTGCCTCAGCCTCCTAAGTAGTTGGGACTACAGGCGCCTGCCACAACATCCAGCTATTTTTTTGTTGCAGTTGTCATTGTTGTTTAGCAGGCCTGGGCTGGGTTCCAACCACCAACTTCAATGTGTGTGGCCTAACCACTGAGGGCCGAGGCTGTTAAAGTATTTTAAATTACACACAAACTTTGTGTCTACCCTGTACATACATACACATGCAGATATGTAGTAACTGAGATATACATGTGAATTGCACTACTGATGTCCCATCTGCCACCCGTGCCACTTCATCTCTTGGCCATGTGCATTGGCTATTTTTTTGGTATTTATTGGGTACAAAATTAGATGTCACCCTTAGAATCTTTTCTTCTACCACCTAATTACCAGCTCCATGAGTAACTGCTGTCCCTATGTCTCCTTACAGATGTTTGTCATGTGCAAAATTATGCATATGTGCTTACAAATTTATGTAAATGGAGACACATTTTTCATATTTCTATTTTTTTAATTTTTTAATTTTTTTTAAGCTGTGGTTTTTAAAGTTAACAAGGTGTCAGAAGTCTTTCTTAGTTCACACAAATCTGTGACTGCATTCCTTTTAGCAGTTGCATGTTATTCGAGAGCCATAACTTACTTTAGTCATGTAGCTTATTTTCAGTTTGCTCATAAAACTGTACAGTGATGAATGTCCTTACACGTATATCTTTATTTATATGTCCAATTTTTCTGTAAGGTAGAATCTTTATTTATATGTCCAATTATGTTTGCAACATATCTTTATTTATATGTCCAATTTTTCCGTAGGCTATATCTTTATTTATATGTCCGATTTTTCTGTAGGGTAGAATCTTAGAAGCAAAATTGCAGAATCAAAGGTATATGCATTTGAAGGGTTGATAGATCCTGCTTTATAGAGGTTTTTATAAACTTACATAGCTCCCTATGGTGTAGATAAGTGTTTACGTATATGTATAACCCTGACTTTTGTCAACACTGCACATTGTTAATCTTTTAAAATTTTGATGAATAGGTAAAAATCAATATCTCATTACTTTATATTGCATATTGAAAGATTAATGAGATTGAGCATATTTTTATATAGTAATAAACATTTGAGTTTCTTTTTCTGGAAATCTGCTTTTTAAAAAATCTCTAGCTCAGGTTGCTATTGTTTTGTTATTGATTTGTACATTTTTTAAAAATTGGAATTTAAATCATATTTATGTTTTAAACACTTATGTTTATAGTTTTTGAGATTAGCTCTATTGATATTTTTTCTTGTTCAACTTCACTTCAGAGTTTTATGCCCCTCTTAGGAAAGCCTTCATCACCCTAAATTATAAAATATATCCTCCATTTTTTTATTATTTATGTTTAAAAATATTTCTATCTTTTATGGGTCTCAAACCTATTCATGGGGCATAATATGTTAGGAACCCGAATTTATTGTGTTTCAAGTAAGTTGTTATTTATTGAGTTGAGTAGTCTGTTTCTGACAATTTGAAAGCTCATGTTTACTATATTGGAAGTTCTTATAGGTGCAGAAGTTTCTGGCTTTTCTAGTCTGTATCTTTGATCTATTTGTCTATTTCCTTATCAAAATCACACATATTTAGTTATTGTCACTTTGTAAGATTTCAAATCTATCAAGAGAAGTCTTTTCCATCTCTTTTTTAAAAAAAATTGTCTTGAGTATTCTAGCCTATACATTTTAGCATTAGCTTATTTGAATAATTCTATTACGACGTTTATTTGAGCTACATCACATTTACAGTTTAATTGGGGAAACTGACATCTTAGTATGCATCTTCATTCATGTATGTCTTTTTCATTAAATAATAAATTTTATTGTGTATACGTAAGGTATACAGCATAATGTTATGGGATACATATATTGAATCATTGGGTTACTATAGTTAAACAAATTAACTTATCCATCATATCACAAAGTTACCCATTTGTTTTGTGGCAAGAAAAAGCTAAAGTTTACTCATTTGAAGGAATCCTAAATGTGGTACAATTTTGTTACCGATAGTCCTCAACATTGCACTTTAGATCTATAGACTTTTTCATCTTACAGTCTGCTACCATACATCTCCCTATTTCCTCCTTCCTCCTCCACCCCTGGTAACCACTCACTATTTTGTTCTCTATCTCTAAAAATTTGAGTGTTTTTTTCATGCAATATTTTTCTTTCCATGCCTGGCTTATTTCACTTAGCATAATGTTCTCCAGGTTCTTCCATGTTGTACCAAATGACAGGCTGTCCTTTGGAAAGGCTGAATAATATTCCATTGTGGGGGTATATGTGTCTGTGCAGAGATGCACGTATGTGTATATAGATATACATCGCAATTTCTTTATTCATCTGTCCACTGATGGACGTTTAGGTTGTTTCCATATCTTGGCTATTGTGAATAATGCTGAAATGAACATGGAAATGCACATATCTTTATGAGGTAGTGATCTCATTTCCTGTGTATATGTGCCTGGAAGCAGGGTTGCTGGGTCATATGATAGTTCTATTTTTAATTCTTTACAAACCTCTTTACTATTTTTCATAATGGCTGCACCAATATGCATTTCAACAATGCAGTGGACAGGGGGTCTCTTTTCTCCATACCCTTGCTAACATTTGTTATCATTTGACTTTCTGGTAATAGCTATCCTAATGGGAGTGAGGAAGCATATCTTAGTTGTTTTGATTCCTATTTCCCTGAAGATTAATGATATTGAGCACCTCTTCATGTATCTATTGGCCATTTTTATGTTTTCTTTGGAGAAAGGTCTATTTAAGTTCCTTGCCCACTTTTAAGTATGGTATGTAGGCCCTCTTTTTTGTCTGATAATGCTTTTTCTTTATAAATAAATGTCTTACACATGTCCTTTTAGATTTATTATTTAATATATTATGATTTTTGTTAGTATTTTGAACAGGTTCTTTTTTCCGAATGGATTTTCAAATTGCTTACTCCTGGTTGGTAGGGAAGATATGATTTCATTTTATTCTTGTATCTAGTCACCACCCTGATCTTATTTGTTCAAATAGTTTCTTACATTTTCCAGGAAAATGCTTATGCCATTTACTTTAAAAGAAAAAGGTGAGAGTGCTTTGCCTTTCCCCCCAAAGATATAGTTGTTCTATTTTACTTTTTATTTTTATTCATTTATTTTTTGGCTGGGGCTGGGTTTGAACCCGCCACCTCTGGCATATGGGGTCAGCACCCTACTCCTTTGAATCACAGGCATTGCCCTCTTCTATTTTACTTTTAAATGCATGTAATAACGTGTTCTAGAATAATGTTGAAGATTAGCAATGATAGTAGGTCTCATCTGTTAATGACTTATCTCTTAGTTAAAACAATGTTTAATAGTTGACTATTAAATATGAAGTTTGTTATAGGTTTTTTTTATAGATACACTTTATCAGGTTATGGAAATTTTCTTCTCCTTGATATTCAACAACAGGAATGGCAGTTAAATTTGTTTTCTGTTGCTTTGTTATTTTCTTTTTTTTTTTTTTTTCACTGCTTTCTTGGTACTTCTCAATGTGTTTATATAGCTTTTCCTTTATTTGTTAGTATAATAAATTATATTAATCTTTTTTCTAATGTTGAACCATTCTTAACATGACTAGCACAAACACTGCTTAGCCATGATTTTTTCAAAAAACACATTTCTATTATTTTTACTTAAGCTTCTCTGTCTCTTTCTCACACATACACAGGGGCAGATTGTTTTTTCTTTGACTTTAATATTAAGTTTCCATGATTTTTATAGAATGAATTGGGTAATTTTCCATATTTTTCTATGTATATGGGAATTTTATTTAATGCTCCCCCTAATCTGTCACTTTTTGTCTTATTTTCTATTTAATTTATGCTTTTACTTCTTCTGTTTACTTATTTGTAGTTTTTTTTTAAGATTCTTGCCTTGGATGTTTTGTTTATTTCTTATTTTTCAATATTGCACTGAAGTCTATTTATACATTTTTCTTTCAGTTATATTTTGCTTTTAACTCTGAGAGAGTATATGTGTGTGAAAGAGAGAGAGAAAGAGAGACAGAGAGAGAGAAAGTGAAAGAAAGTTTTCTCATTGATACTTCTAAATCATTTGAAAATTCCTGATAATTATTTAGACATTCTTTATTTTTTCTTAAGTGGATAACTTTTTGCCATTAATATGTACTTATATTCTCTACAATCTGGTCTGTATGATGTACTTTTTAGAATTTGTTGAGCTTTATTTCATATCCTCATACATGGTTAATTTTACTGATGTAATTGAATAGAATCTGTATTCTGTTTTTTAGGTCTAAAGTTTTATTTACTCATAATTTATTCACAATTATATGAGTATGAAACCATCATCATATGTATTATCTAAACTTTCTATACCAGA
>NW_003852604.1:1354113-1406491 GCF_000181295.1 Otolemur garnettii | reverse complement strand
ATTGAACGGTAACTATGTACATTAATGCACTTCTAGGGTACAGTGTGGGGTTTTCACATGCAATCTGAAATACTTCCATCAACTAGTCAACACAGCCTTCATGTCATTTTCTCAGTTATTGCTTTAAAACATTCACATTCTACTCTTAGAAAGATTCACCTGCTAACTTTTTCTATAAAGGGCTGGTTAGTAAATATGTTAGGCTTTATGGACAATAAAGCCTGTGTAGCAACTACTCACCTCTGCATAAAGTCACTGTAGACATTCAGTAAGTGAATGATCATGGCCAGATTTGGTCCATGGACCCTGGTTTTTCAATGTGTGCTCTATATTCTCATTTGCTTCTTATTTTTTTGCCTGACAATAACTGATAGAAGAAATAATACTGCATGATTTAGAAGACCATAGAGATATCTAAATAGATAGCAGAGAAAATTTCTTTAGATTTTTAGTCTAGTACCTATTTTTAAATACTCTCTCTTTCTGATTTTAGACTCACATCTAAGTAGGTAATCATTAAAATTGTATTTCCTAGTATTTTATGTGAGTTTAACATTTATTTTAGTTTGGATTTATTAGTATTATTTTTTCCCCTCTGTAGTGAGATCCAGGAGGCAAAGAAATCACCACCACCTTCTAAAACTTCAGCAGCTACACAGTTGGATGAGCTCATGGCCCACCTGAATGAAATGCAGGCCAAGGTGGGTAAAGCCCAGATGATGGAGCCCCAGGGTCTATGAGGGTGCTGCTTTTTCTTTCTGGAACTTAGCTCTGTATTTCTTCACTTAGGAATTCTCCTAAGTTGTCATTCATTTTCTTCAACTAAATGTAATTCAATGAATTAACTCACCTTTGGGTCACATATTTTTTAGACACAATAGATAATATGGTACAGTAGGCTTGATCTGAAGGAGCCTGGATTATGCTTGGAAACATGAGGTATAAGCCTCTGTAACATTTATAAAATAAAATCCAGGTGGTTTGTGGAGCAAACATTAGGTGACCGAGATTTTACTAGGGACATGGGGATAGGACTTGGGATGGACTCTGAAGAATGGGAGGGGTTTAGACACAAAGAGATGAGATGAGAGGTCAGTTCAGTGGAATGAATCTTGAGGGCAAAGGTATCTAATGCTTGGTGATTTGGAAGGGCCATTGCAGAGACCTGACTGAGCAGGACAGAGAGAACAGTGGGCAAGCTGAGACAGAAAACGGGAGATCATAGTGTGGCTCTGCCAGAAGAAGGTTTAGGAGTCCCAAACCCATACTGAGATAAAATCTGCTTTTTTGTTCTAGCCTTTAAAGTACATCAAGGGTGGTGAGCTCACACGGCTTGGCAGAAAATAGAAATCAGATAAGTGGGCTTAAGGATTTATTAAGAAAAATATAATTTAGAATCATTAAGGCAGGAAATTCAACCATTCTGAATGTTGTAGGGTTTGACATACACTCATAAAGTGGCTATGAAATAATTTTAAGGCAGTATATAAAAATATGTGTGACTGGAGAGGACAGGGACTTATCTTGGTGGCCCACCTTGAGACTTGATATTAAGCACAGTGCCTGTTACATAGTGAGTAGCACACATTTATAGAGGAACAAATGAATAGACATTACAGACAAGTTTTCTTTAATGGCTAAAGTCCTTTGATGGGCTAATGTCTATTATAAATCTGGGTAGACTGGCTCATTGTGCTATATATCTGAAAATACTACAGTAAGTTTACCTTAGGAGATTTGACGGTGTTGTGTTTTCTAATAGATTTGAAATGTATCTTGTTTATTTAAATTTTTAATTTAAAACACCTGTTTATTTTTTTTTTGAATAAGCCATACATTGATCTTGTACAAAAACAGAAAGTACAAAAAAAAAAAAAAAAGAGTTTACACTGAACCGTTTCCCTGTCAGCTCTGTGCCTGAGACATCCAGTGCTTCCCCCTGGAGATAGAATTTCCTGTTTCTTACATATCAGTTCAGAAGAATTCTTATAAATGTACAAGAAAAGAGTGAGAGATGTGTATATAAGTACAGATTTATTGTTGTCTTTTTACTTAGTTGTTTTCATACTTAAGTTGTTAGTCACCCTTAACAGGCCTCTGAGACAGCCTTTTGAACAGTATCCTCTTGAACATTAACAAACATTATAATAAAGGAGGAAGGAAATCCATCAGATAATCAAGGTTTTTGGAAGGGAAATGAACATTTTGATTGATGATATAATGTGACGTTATTACAGGCAGAAAATAGGATGAGTAGAGGCCTGAAGGCAGAGAGTAACAGATTATTCTCAGGAGACTGTACAGAGCCAGGCTGGCCTTGAATAACAGAGGCCTTTTACTGTGTAATAAAAGATGAGATAGGAAAGGCAAGGTGCAGACAGTGGATAGGCAGCTTTGAATTTGTCTGATGACTGCACATTTGATGTGGAGGCAGTGGAGAGCTATGGTAGTTTTCTCATCAGAGAGGTATTAGATAAAGTGTAGCAGGACCCTGGGTGGAAGGGAGTAGAAAGAGCCAGAGTCAGGACATGAAGTGATGAAGTATAGGTTAAGCATCTTCTTTTGTAATCTGAGCATCTTTCTTTGAAGGGATTATAATAATTAGAGTTTTGGTTAAATAAATCCAGGCCATCCACAAGTCTTATCTGACCACTTCTCACCACCTTCTCTCCTAACACTGCCACAAGGGCCCTCTGTCATCTTTGCCTCTGTCTCCTTCATCTTCTCCTGCCGTGCTCAATCTCACTCCCTCTGCTCTAGCCCCACTGATCTCTTTAATTTTTCTTCTAATGTGCCAGACTGTGTTCTTCCGCAGGGCCTTTTCTCCCTCTGGATTGCTTTTCCCATAAATGTCGACATTTCTGGGTCCCTAAGTCTGACACTCAAATATCTGCTCAAATGTTACTTCCTCAGAGGGTCTTCTCTGGTCACCCACATTAAATCAACTCTTCCTCACTATCTTGCCCTCTGTCACTTGTGTCTCCATATATAACTTATAATTTATCTCTCTCTGACATCACATCCTGTATTTATGTGTTTAATCATTTGTTGTCTATCACCGGTGGAAGACACATTCGGTAAGGGCTGACAAGGGGTCGTATCATACATCGCTTTATCCCAAGAGTCTGGAACAGCGATTAGCACAAACTAGGTGCTCAACAAATATTGTGGAATAAATTAATCAAAGCAGACGTGACTAATTGTTGACCTGGGGTCATCGCAAGAGCTGGAAACGGTATCATCTTCATGCATTGAGATTTTACAGTAATAAAAGATTTACAAATGGAAGAATATGAGTCAGACTTTATTTGACCCGAGGAGCATAGAATGAAAGGGAGGTGAAAGCATTTTTATTGGCAGTAAAATGTTGGATTCCTCCAGTGTTTTTGAGGAAGGTCAGGAAAAAGCTGAGAGACCAGTCAGTAGAGGTGAGCTTATAGGGTCATGTAAAGATGCTAATGAGGATAGAAGTACATCAGGCTGATTCTTTTCATGGTTCTTTCCTTGTACCAGGTTGTGGTGAAAGCTGATGCTGGCAAGAAGCACTTACCAGACAAGCAGGATCACAAGGCTTCCCTGGACTCCATGCTAGGGGGGTTGGAACAGGAATTACAGGACCTTGGCATTGACACAGTGCCCAAGGGCCATTGTGCTTCCTGCCAGAAACCAATTGCTGGGAAGGTAGGACAGGTCAAGGTTTTTGTCCTATAACCATCTGTGTCTGCATGGATATTTGTGTCTGTCCTTCAAGGATCTCTCTTTCTCACATTCTAAAACATTTTAGAAATTGTTAATAATTACTGATCACTTAACAGTGCTCTGGCCCCTGAGCTAAGTGCTTTCTGAATATCCTCTCATTTAATGGTCATGTTAGCCTTCCAGGGCTTATTCTTCCGTTTGTAAAGAAAGGAAACTGAGGACTCAGAGACATAAACCCACAGCCCTAGGATCCAGTGGAAGTGGATACCATACGACTGCCCCCTAGTTTGAGCTCTTAACAACTTTTCTGTATTGCCGTTATTGAGGAGATTTTTCTCACTGCTTCCTCTGTTCAAACATACCTTGTCTAAATTTATTGACTACAATTTTCAGCTGAACTCAGCTCCAAATAATAGCTACAAACTCTGCAGAGCAGGAGTTCAGACTGGAGGAATTACAGCTGTCATCTCTTCCCGGGGCCCCTTCCTTGACAAGGCTGTGCTTATCTCTTGTCTCTGCCCTTGTGCCTGTGTTGTTTACCGTCCCTGGAGCAGTGAAGTGGCAGCAAATATTTACCAGCTCTGATTTGAGTGACCAGTTGAGAAAGTGGGCATCCTTTCACTATCCATCACGCACAGCCAACAGACTGCCTTAGACAGACGCTAGGTCTAGGCCTCAGTCTGTGTAACTCTGGGAGGTGTTGCATACATGGCACGTGGTATAAAGAGTGCCCTCTAGAGTTGTGCAGCCTGTAGGTCCTAGAGCTACACTCTAGTGGGCTCCCTGATTGGGTTTCATTTCACTCCCCAGGTGATCCATGCTCTAGGGCAATCGTGGCATCCAGAGCACTTCGTCTGTACTCACTGCAAAAAAGAGATTGGATCTACTCCATTCTTTGAGCGGAGTGGCTTGGCCTACTGCCCCAAGGACTACCACGATCTTTTCTCTCCACGGTGCGCTTACTGTGCCGCTCCCATACTGGATGTAAGTACAACCTCCCTTTACTTCCCAGCCTGTGCCCACCTCCCTCACCACACACACACCAAGCTTTCCTGTAGCTTTTAGAACCAAGGTCATGTTTTACAACTCTGCAGTATTCTAATGTCTCTTTGTGTTCCTTTTCCAGAAAGTGCTGACGGCAATGAACCAGACCTGGCACCCAGAGCACTTCTTCTGCTCTCACTGTGGAGAGGTCTTTGGCACAGAAGGTACAGCCTGACCAGGGAGGCTGAATTCCATACTTCAGGGGAAGTTAGGAGAAGACTGGCAGTGCCTTTCCTGGTAGCGTTTGGCCTTTGGGCCACGGGAATCCTGGTTCCTGCTACTGCCATCCAAATGCCTGTTTCAGTACTGGGCACCATACCTCCTTACCTTTCTCCCACATTTATAACTTTTATTTAAATTGATTTTTAATCAAACAAATATAAATGCATAGTTTAAAAATTCAAATATTGCTCCAAAGGTAATGTTAAGAAAGAAAAGTAGCCTGCTCTTCCCTTTCCCATTCCCAAATCCATCTCTCTTCTCCAAAATCTTTTGGCTCTTTCTACTTTTATGTACTTGTGTGTTTTAAATAATAACTTATCCTTTATAGATTATTTAGCTTTTCCAGTTTTAACCCTCATACATTGACTTCCCATTGGGGAAGATGAGATTTAGGAATGCTATTATTACCTCGCTCACCCTGCCATCTCCCTCCCATTTTCCCAATATGTTAATTATGTTATTTAAACAGGTTAGATCTGCATTCAGTATGCACATTCTGACAGTCATGCAAATATTGCTCGTAAGTAAGCCGTGTCGCAAACTATGATTATTGTAGAGCATGGATTTTGAGGGTCAGACTGCCAAACTCAAATCCGGGCTGTGGTATTTATTAGCTGTATGGGGCAGTTCAAGCCATTTAACCTCTCCATATCTCAATTTCCTCATTGGTAAAATGGGTTTAGTAATACTGCCTACTTTATAGGGTTGTTACGAGGATTTAGTGGCAATAACAGGGCCTGGCACACAGAGTATAGTAATGATTCATATTATTATTATGGTGTCCTTCTTATATAAATCTGTTTTTTTCCCTAGAGTTAATATTTGGATACATTGTTCGTTAACTTAATTTCCATTGTACTTATCACAAATTTATCTGACAGAACCGTGAAAACTACATCTGGTAATAAGTCATTTATATTTTTTTCTTGGAGACTTCCCTCCAAGAGACTTCTATCCTGTTTCAACCTGAAATGGCTTCTTCCTGCTAAGTAGCATTATTCTGTTTCATTATCCTAGAATTATCCCAGAGTTGTTCCTGGGAATTCCCTTTACTACTGTCCTCCTGAGATCCTCTATATCTAGGATCCCATGTCTTTTTCTCTCTTTCTCTCTTTTTTTTTTTGAGACAGTCTCACTATGTTGCCCTTGGTAGAGTGCTGTGGCATCATAGCTCACAGAAACCTCAAACTCTTGGGCTTAAGCAATTCTCTTTCCTCAGCCTTCCAAGTAGCTGGGACTACAGGCACCTGCCACAATGCCCAGCTATTTTTTGGTTGTAGTTGTCATTATCAGGCCCAGGCTGGGTTTGAACCCACCACTCCGGTGTATGTGGCTGGTGCCCTAGCCACTGAGCTACAGGTGCTGAGCAAATCCATGTCTTTTAATGCTCCACCTTTATTTTGGTGGAGCTCATTCTCTAGGAGCTTCCTGAGAAGAGATGAGTAAAGATAATATTTTGAGAACTTGAATATCTGAAAATCGTTTTATTCTGTTATAGCCCTTAAGTTGCCTGAGTATATAATTCTAGGTAGAAACTATTTTCCCTCATAATTCTGAAGATATTGCTTTACTGCCATCTAGTTTTTCATGATTGAGATGTTTTCATTAAGATTTGATTCTTATTCCTAATCCATTTTATGTGATTGGTTTTTTCCTCTCTGCAAGTTACTTTTTTCTGTTTTCTGAATTAATCTTGATTGTTTTTGACTTCTTTTTATGTTTGTTTCAAACAAATATGATTTATACATGGAATCAGAAAGCTTCTTTATTTTGTCTTTTCCTCTCCTTTTAGAATTAACTCAGCAGGGAAGGTTTTCTCCTCTCTTCTAAATAAAAACTTGGGCAGTCCCATGTCTTTTCTGGTTGCTCTTAATAGATAGTTCTAAATATAAAATCAATTTAGGACAAAACACAAACACTAAGTCCTTAGGTAATTCAGTCTGTATAACAGCTAATGCTTCCAACTTTTAAAAAGTGACAGCCACTTCATTTTCTGATGGGGTCTTCAAGGTACAAGACAGGCCAGAAGTGTGGCTTCAAAGTTCAGGCAGCCAGGCCGGTGACCACACTCATCACTATTGCTGATCTTGACATTGGCCCCTCTAGGGTTGAAATACTGAGGAGATAGGAGATGAGAATGGAACAAGGAAAGTTCTGACTTGTCTGGGATTGTTGCTAGGTTGGCCTTATATTCTCTGGGGCTGGCTAACCTTTAACTCTGACTTTTTCTCCTTGGATACTTTTGTGGATTAAGTAAAGGTCCAACATTGAGCTCCTGGTTTCCCTTTACGTGTCCTGGCTAGCTATTCTCCCTTTGGCACTTTCCTTGGAGGATCCTTTTCCCAGAGATTTTGTGTGTATGTGTGTGTAGTTTGTATTATCCTCTCCTTGTGACCCCTTGGAAATATTTAAAATGGTTCCATATCATCTCTTACACTAAAATTTTCATAGAAGGACCACCAGAAACTTGTACTTTTCTCTAGAAGTCAGTGTTAATTTTCAGCTGCCTCCCTTATTTTTCTGCCATTGACACCTTCAGCCAGACTCTCACCTGTGGACTTTTTTCAGGGCTGAGTCAGATACCATCAACTATATCCCACTAATGGCAAAGCACAAGTGTCCAGCTCTCTTGAGTGGACTCTCTGAGTGGACCCACTGGAACCCCTCTATTGACTGACATGGTTATTGTGAACCATTTCTCATCCCTCTTGGTGATGGTGGGACTCTTATTGCATGGTTTTCTCCAAAGGATACCTCTCTCAATTTTCCTTTTTATATCCTCATTGTGAATGAAGAATTCAAGAATTGTGTAAACAGTTGTAGGCTCTCTGTTTTGATGGATGTCTTGAAGCTCAATTCGGAACTTGGTGTTTATGACATCTTAGTTAGTACCTTACATATTTTTACTTTGGTCTTTGTCAGATGTTGCTGATCATTGGTTGTCTGTTCCTATTTAAGAACAAAACACTATTGATTAGAAGCTTTCTAAAAGTTCCACACAGAACTTTTTGACTAGTGGACTCAACTGTAAAACACTCAGAACAGTAGCAGGTGCTTACTGTCCATAGATGATTATGATGTGAGAGTCGTGTGGGATCCGTAAGAAAGGCACTCTGGACTTTTTGGGGGGACCCCTGAATATTACTGTCAGAGGTTTTTTCTCAAGTCAATGATACCAAAGAGATTCTCTGCTAGCATTCTGAGATTTAAATAAAAAAGAAAGGAATGGGGAATAGAGTTTTCACCATTCAGTATATCACTTTTATTTAATTCTCATTTTTCGGTAGACATCTTGATTCCATTCTTTATGGTGTCCAGTATCCCTGATCACCAAGACTCCTTGGCTCAGTATTTCACTGCACCTTATGGTAGAGTGGGGCATCTGACTTTCCAATGGATTTTTAGACTTTCAGGCAGCTTTTAAAAGGACCTCATCCATCCAACTCCCGAACCCGTGCAATGTTGTGGCATTCTGGATGGCTTGATTCTTATTGATCTCTTATCTGTGGAGATGTAGGTTCCAGTTTTCTTGTTTATTTCAAGCCACTTGACACTCTTATAACCTACTTTAAAATCCTAAAAAATTTATTGATTTCTCCTCTGGTGGCGTCTCCTTTGCTTTTATCTTTTCCCTTATGGCTCTTTATAATTTATATAATTCCTTAACTGTCATGTTAGTGATGTTCAGGAGAGAATGAAGAAAATTTCATGTGTTCAGGCCCTTCACCAATATGAAGACTTTCCTAGATATCAGGCACATTCTTGTGTGTGCTGCTAATAATCATCCATTGAATCCCCACCACACCTTGTAGGAGCAATTTTATTCCACATTATACCCAGTAATAGATGAAAACACTGAGCCTCAGGCAGGTAGAGTGATTTTTCTTAAAGTCACACAACTACAAAGTTGAAAAGTAATAAGAGTAAATTTTAATTCAGGTATTATTTCTACAAGGTTCATGTGTTTTCCTAAAACACCACAACTGTCCCTTGACGGAGACTCAGTTTCTCTTCTGCTGTTGAAAGAGCAACTTCTTCTCTGTTTCTTTGTACTAACATGATCTGCTTTATTTGACCACAGACCCAGGTACAGTCACACCATTATCATACACTAGCAAAGCGCTTTGTGGTAATTTGCTTAGTCACTGGAGCTTGCACAATACCTTTTCACAAAGCATTAGGCATTTTATTCTAGATCACTTAGGTTCAGGAGCATTTTTCATTGACACTCAATCTAAATCATATTAAAGTGTGTCATAGTAAATTTATATTGTACTAGTAGCCATAGAAGTCTGAGAATTCATTTGGGTAGAACAGTAAGCAGGTGCATTAAGGGAGATTATGATCTGGGAGTTGTCTGGGAGCTGAACAGTTGGATACCAGCACATTTCAAGCAGAGACACAAGTTAGATATAAAAGACAAGTAACCAATTAGTAGGATGACTAAAAAGCATTGTTCTTGACTTGGCTCCTTCTAAGATAGGGTGGTTAACTTCTCCCTGAGAAGACCCCTAAGTTAAGTGAAGGCCTAAGCTATCTGGGTATTTCAGGGAAGTAATACCTACTTGCCTATATAAGCAAGCTGGTCAAGATCATTTATAAATTTATATAAATATGAAACTACACTTAAGACACATTTATAAATGGAGACATCTGACAGATATTAATCAGAGTTTATTAATCGGAAGCTCCTCTTTGGTTGTATTTCCATTTTTATCTCTGGCTTTCTGTAAATGGGTCTCCTACCATATGGTCAGTGTATTAATTAGGTGGCATCCTGCCTTACCCCAAGTCACATAATCACGCACAGTTTCTATAATGACAGTTTAACCACCGAGCCTCCTGGGAAATTAAATTCACCTGCATTTTTTTCTTCGGTTCAGAGATCTCCTCTTTAAAGTTCAAGTTTTTAAGCACGCCTGGTCCTATCATCCTCCTGCAGGGATGGAGTCCTCAATGCCTACCTGTGTTTCTTTTTAATTGTTCATTATTCAAGCCATGCAGGTACTCCCTAATTTCCCCTGTGGCTAAGAGCCTCACTGGAATATAAACACCCTCCCTCTCACCATGGCACTTTTAATTGTTAGTGTTTCTTGTTCATCCTCCAGAGGTAATTGGCCCCAGAGAGAGCCTCCAGAAAGTAAGTGCTGAAACTTTCCTAATTTATTGGATTACTGAACGCAGGGCTGTCACAGCAAGTTTGGCTGATTGCTTTTGATTCCTCTCCTGAGACTCACCTAAGTTGAAACATAGGCTGTTACTTCCCTACTGTCCTACTCTTGAGACCATCTGCCCTGAAAATGCCTACAGGAGGGTCATTGCTAGGTTAGCTGGCATGTCTTATAGTTTTATGGAGTACTACCTACTTATAGGCAAGCTCAGTTTTATGTCACTTGCTTTATGCAGCACCAGAATAACCTGGGAGCTTGTTAGAAATGCACAGTCCTGGGCCTCATCCAGATCTACTGAATCAAAAACTCTGAGGATGGGAGACCCTGTAATCTGCATTTTATTAAGTTCCCAGGTTAGTGATGCACACTGAAGTTTGAGCAATACTTTGCCGCACAAAAGCAAGAAAGATGGTTGTAGGTGTTTGTTTTGTTTAAATAATAGGACTTCTTGTCTTCAATTTCCTTTGAACAAATGCTAGAAATCCTTTGATAAAGTCAAAAAAAGTAAAGTCAGCTCTGTGTCCCAGGATTTTAGAGGAAGAATGAAGAACAGCATATAAAATTACTATTTTTGATTCTTAGATCTGTAGAATTCTACTCCATTGTCTGCTTTTCAAGAAAAGCGTGGTTGAACAAAGCAAGGCATGTCAAAAAGTAGCCAGAGTTAATGGAAAAACTGCAGCCACCTGGTTTGGGTCCCAACCCCTGTCTGCTCCTGTTGCCATGTTGTGATCCAGCTGCTCCTATCAAAGCAGTTTTCTAGAAACAGTGTTTCCTGGGTAAGCTGCTTCACAGTCCACTGTACCTGCTCTGTTTACATGCCGCTTCAGTGGGGTGCAGGCTGAGCTCTCACATGTACAGAACTATTGGGTTGTGATCCTTGGGCTCAGCTGATACTATCGGTTCCCACCAAGAGGTCAAGGTTGGGATGCATTTAATTAGGGGTCTGACATTGAAGTTAATCTTCAATGTTAGGCCTAATCTCAGTTATCTAGTTAGTTAATTGTGTTCAATTAACTAACTTCAATGTTAGGCCTAATCTCAATTAACTAGTTAGTTAATTGTGACTTTGCAGAGCTTCTCTTTCTCATTTGTAAAATGAGGCTATCACCTACTTCTGAGGGTTGCTCTGAAGAATCTAATTTTAATGTAGCTGTATAGGTAGGGCCCTCAGAGGAAACCAATGAAAAACAGATGGTCTACAAATGGAGTTGCCAATAATACCTTCTTCTCTTGGGGTGCCTCTCCAACTTAATATGAGGAAGAGTTTCTTACAGAAAGGTTGTTTGTTCATACATAGTCTAGTCAATGCTGAAGTGAGATTCTAATCCCAATATACTTTTGGAGCTGCTGTCCAATTCTGCTATTGTAATAGTATTCCCAGGTTGGCTTGTTCAATACATATTTATTGAGCAACTACTATACAATATATCAGGTACTTTTCCAGGCACTAAAGATATAGCAACAAAAAAGGCACTTCCTGTTCTCATAGTGAATACATTCTAATGAGAGAGACAGATAATCAAACAGCCACATATCAACTTACTGTGTATATTAAGAGAGAATGATGAGGAACTATTGATATTTAAAATAGGGTGGTTAACTCAGTTCTCCTAAGCAGACCCCTGAATTAAGTGAAGGGCTAAGCTATCTGGGTATTTCAGGAACGTGAGTTTCAAAGCAGAGGGAACACATAATTTGAATAAGTGTTTGATTATTAGTTTACAAGGCCTGATGATTAAGTTTGTGAACTTGCCACCGTGCATTTAATGTTTATAACCTTGGTATGTCAGTGTCTTGCAGCTGTGTTCATGTTGACGTGTGGCAGTGTCTTTCTGAGTGGCATTCATCATTGTGTTGTGTGATTTTATGAACCGTTGCAAGAATATAAGAGCTCGTATGCAAGCAATAAATGCACTAAATTTCTTGTTAAACTTGGTAAGAATGGAAGTGAAATCAGGGAAGTGTTAGTCCAAATTTATGGGAGATAATGCCAGGAAGAAAACAGCAGTATAAAAATGGGTTAAACATTTTTCTAAAGCGAGATAAAGTGGCACTGATGAAGAGAGGTCAGGGCAGACAGTAATGAGCAGAACTGAATAAAATATTGCAAAAATCCATAGAACTGTGTATCAAAGTCATTGACCAAGCATGAGAAGCATAGCAAACCAAGTAAACATTGATAGAGAAACAGGAAAATCTTGGCCTGAGAAAGGCGTGTGCAAAAATGGTCCCAAAGGAGCTCACTGATGAACAAAAGCAAAGGAGAGTTGAAGTTTGTCAAGACCTTTTGGAGAGGCAAGATGACGTTTTGGGTTCTGTTACCACTGGTGATGAAATATGGGTGTACCAATACAACCCTGAAACAAAGTGTCAAAGTGCACAATGGAAGTCAGACAATTCTCCACAGCCAAAAATGTTTTGTCAATCCAAATCAAGAGTCAAAACTATGTTGCTCACCATTTTTGATGTCAGAGGGATTGTTCATTGTGAATTTGTACCAGCTGAATAGTTCACTAAGGTTACTATTTGGAGGTGCTGAAAAGGCTACACGAAAAAGTTAGATGAAAATGTCCTGAACTTTTTGCCAATAACTCGTGGCTCTTACATCACAACACTGCACCAGCTCACACAACCCTGTCTATGGAGGAGTTTTTGGACAGTAAACAAATAACTGTATAGGAACATTCTCCCTACTCCCCTTCATGGGCCCCCAATGACTTTTTTCTTTATCCAAAGATAAAGGATATATTGAAAGGAAGACATTTTGGTGGCATTCAGGACATCAAGGGTAGTTATGACTACATCTCTGGTGGCTATTCCAAAAAAAATTCCAAAATTGCTTTGAAGGTTGGACTAGGCACTGATGTGTCCAACCATAGCTTCCTAAAAGGAGGACTTCAAAGGTGAGCATAGTGATATTCAGCCATGAGGTGTGTAGCACTTTTTCTAGGATAGTTTTCAAATTTTTCAGATCTCATGTTTTTCTTTTTTTTAATGTGAAGAAAATAAAAGACTTGGCAGAAAATTCCATTTGTTGCTTATTGCCCTTCTAACTTAAAGGAATATTTCAAATTTTCCTTACCAAGTGTTTTCCTATATTTATTCATATTTAGGCATACATAAGTTGTTATGTACTTTATTTTTCTTTTTTAAGCATTTCTCCATATTGTTTTATAGTTTTATAATTTTAGCAATATCAGTTATTCTTTTAGGGTTTCATGATAAGAAATTATAAAAGATAAAATGCTGTATGTCTGAAGATGTTCATTTAGACATTATTTATAGTTCCAAATATTGCAAACAAGTAAATATGGTAATACTAGCATAGCATGTAGATTACTTCTGGTGTTTTAGTAGTGCTACAAGGAATATCTTTAAACAGAATGTTTTCTTCTTTTGTATTATTTGTATGGATTAATTTCCAGGATTGAGATGTCTGTATGTTTTCATTATTCCTTGATATACATTATTAAATGACTTTCCAAAAGGATAATAACTGTTAACTTTATTACCAGGAATATATGAAAATATGGATCATGCCATATATTTTCTAGCATTGGGTATATTTATTTAACATTCTTTTTATCACTTAGCTAAAATTAGAAATTAAACTACTGATTAGCAAATGTTAGAACTTCATTGTTTCCTTTTGAGTTTCATGGCTTACTCTTGATATCCAATGTATTACAATTAAAAGTATTTCTCAAGGGCAGCACCTGTGGCTCACAGTGTAGGGTGCTGGCCCCGTATACTGGAGGTAGCAGGTTCAAACCCGGTCCCAGCCAAAACTGCAAAAAATAAAAAAAAAATTAAAAAAAAATAAGTTCAATGTTTCCCCAAACTTATTTCTCTATTAACCCCCATCCATACACTTATATTTTTTTCTGGCTGGAATAGTTAAAAGCAAGTTCTAGGTGGGGCTCAATAGCTCATGCCTATAATCCTAGCTCTCTGGAAGGTCAAGACAGGAGGATCATTTAAGGAGTTTGAGACAGCTGAAGCAAAAGCGTCACCCTATCTCTACAAAAACATGCATGCATCATTGCTCACTACTAAGGATTTGAAAAAAAACTACACTTCACTTAGACTTCAAGAATTAACAATTCCTTATTATCTTTCTTTCTTTTTTTTTTTGAGACAGAGTCTCAGTCACTCTAGGTGGTGTGCTGTGGCATCATAGCTCACAGCAACCTCAAACTCTTGGACTCAAGAGATCCTCTTGCCTCAGCCTCCTGAGTAGCTGCAACTACAGGCATGTGCCACAATACCCAGATAGTTTTTCTATTTGTAGTAGAGACATTGCCTGCTCTTGTTCAGCCTGGTTGGAACTCCTGAACTCAAGCAATCCACCTCCCTCAGCCTCCTAAAGTGCTAGGATTACAGGTGTGAGCCAACACACCTGGCCCTTATCATTTAAAACTCATAACTCATATTCAAATTTCTTAAATTCTGAAAAAAGAGTCATAGACTCTTGGAATTAGGGTCCACACAAGGTCTCAGCATTGCATTTGTCTGTTTTGTCTCTCAAGTTTAAAAAGTTCCATTAGGAGTTCTCTCTTCCCCACCTTTTTCGCCAGTGATTTGTTCTAGAGCTGAAACCTATATCCTATAAAATGTTCCATGTTCTTGATCTGGCTGACTGCTTGCTCATGATACTGTTTATTTTCTTTATTTCCCCCCAACTCCTGTATTTTCTATATATTATTAATTTAAACCTAGAATTTATGTTTAGTTCAGTTTTATGGGGCTTGGGACTAGGTTACAGGGGTTGGGGGCTGTGCATTTCTTATTGAATTATGTCAAAAGTTATATAATGACCGCTTGCCCACTTTGATGGATGCTAGGATTGACCACTTGTTTTATTTTAAGCAGTTCCGTCTGACCCCTCCATTTTAAGGTCTCCCATCGATGATTGTTGACTACATTCAGTGCTCTAGGTAGTAAAATGCTGAGTTTTCTATCAGTTCTTCTACATTGGTTAATTGGGATCCTATGAAAACTAACTTTCTACCATCAACTATTTGGTTATCTGTCAATACATTTTATAGATGAAGGGTGGGAAAAATGTCTGACTTTTCCCTTTATAAGAGTAATGTGTGGGTTCATTAACAAAGCCAATAAAGACTAATGAGTTTTTGGCTTTTAAGACCGTTATGAACTCATGAAGTTATACATAATTGATGCAATTTGATCAGTTGCAGTGTTTTTGTTTGTTTGTTTTTATGCTCAAATTATTTTATCTGAGGCCAGAGATAGCCCCTTCAGGTTGGTTGCAATGCATCTTTCTCACACGACTCCTGTAATCTATGCTATCTTTCTGTTTCCTTGGTACATCAAGATACATTAGGCTCAGCCTTGCCCCATACTGATCCCTTTCATCAAAAAGGTTTCTTTAATGGGGATAATTTAAAAATTAGGAATGTATCTCAAGAGTGGGAGAAAAGTATCCAATGTACTCAATTCTATTATGAAACCAATATATAATCACCTACATATATTCATATGAATTATAAAACACAGCTATAGTCTAGAAAGGAGGAGGAATACGGGAGGGAAGGGAGAAGGCGGGAGGAGAGGGGGTATTTGGTGGGACATTGCCTATTGTGCATGATGCAATGGTACATTTCAAAACTATTAAAAGTAGAGTATAAATGTCTTACAACAACAAATAAGTAAGTGAGGTGATATTGTATATCAAATATATCAAAGTATATGAGGTGATATTGTATATCAAATTAGCACATTGTACCCCATAAATGTACACAATTATGATTTAATAAATAAATAAAAACAAAGTAAAGAAATATAAAATTTAAAAAACTAGGGATGATCATTATTTGGGGATTGTCATTTCTTCTGTTTTTCAGTGAACAGAGGTTAGAATCTTTTTTTTTTTTTGAGACAAAGTCTCACTTTGTTACCCTCAGTAGAGTGCTGTGGCATCATAGCTCATAGCAACCTCAAACTCTTGGGCTGAAGAGATCCTCTTGCCTCCCAAGGAGCTAGGACTACAGGTACCCACCACAACTCCCAGCTATTTTTTAGAGAATGGGTCTCACTCTTGCTCAGGCTGGTCTTGAACTCCTGAGCTCAGGTAATCCACCTGCCTCAGCCTCCCAGAGTACTAGGATTATAGGAGTGAACCACCAAGCCTGGCCTTAGAATCTATTTTTTTAAACATAAAGATAAATCATGAGTTCATGCTAATATTTCTTACTTAATTGTATGAATAGGTTTTCTTTTTGTTGTTTAATGTTACACTTGTGTTTATTTTTAATGCCAGAAATATTGTTTTCCAAAGGCATTCACATGATTAATTGTTTGCTTTATTAGACAGTCTGGCTATAATAATTTCAAAAAGCATATAAATATTGCAAATAACCATATTACTTTTATTGTATAGAGTCAAGATGTACAACATGATAGTTTGATGTGCTTATATACAATGAAATAGTTACTGGAGGTTAAGCAAATTAACATATGGTTCCTCTCTCATGGTTACCCTTTGTGTGTGTGTGTGTGATCAGAGCGTCAAAATCTACTCTCTGAACAGATCTCTGGTATACATAAAAACAGTTTAAGATTTCTTATAGCATGTCTTGGCTTTAGAATGCATCAATTATGAATGCCTGGGGGAAATACTGTGTTTTAAAGCCTCTTGAATTAATTATTTTCTGCATTGGTTATGTCATCTATTGGATAAATAGTTAATGTGTTTCAACTTGATTACATTTTTTAGGGATTGATTTTTTTTCATTTTAATTTTTTCACTTTTTTAATTTTATACAACAATTGAAACTATGCACGTGTTTAGGAGTTCTTTGTATTAAGTATATTTTTTCTGGAATATAATTAGCAAATATTTTTCTCAGTTTGTCTTTTGGTTTTGACTTTGCTTATACTGGTTTTTCTTTTGCTGTGATATGTCATCCATATATATTGCTTATGTAGCTAAATTTATTAATTTTTAATTTTCTTTTGACATTTGAACCCTATTTATGATTGTTTTCCCCTTTCTAAAAAGGAATCCATCTATTTTTAATTCAAGTATATGATTTGAATTGTTATATTTAGATCTTACATTCATTTGGAAATTATTATTTAGTGGTATTTTATTTTAAAATGTTAGGCTCTTTCCTTCTCAAACACTGCTTTAGATACTGGGGATATAGTGGTGATAAGACCAACAATATCTAGTTTCTCTCCAAGCTGATGTTCCAGTGAGAGAAGCCGGACCATGAAGATGGTTTCAGGTAATGATGAGTGCTGTAAAGACGATTTTTAAAAATATACAGTGACAAGGAGGGACTGAAGAGATGCCTCTTTGAGAAGATGATATTTTGGCTGAGACCTGAATGACAAGAAGAGGATAGTCTGGAGCAGAAGTGCCCAGGCCAAGGGAAGACTTAGAACAAAGGCATTGAGGAGGAATAGCCCTTAACATTTACTAAATGCTTACTCTGAGCCAGATACAATCCCACCACCCTTTACCTACATTATTTCCATTCTTTCTTATAATAATCCTTTGAGGTACATATCTGTGACTGACCCATTTTGAATATGAGAACTCTGAGGTTTTGGAGAGGTTAGATGAATGGTTTTTTCTTAGCCTGCAATATAGCTTGAAGAGCTCAAACTGCAACAGTGGATCTTTGATTTTCTCTCTCCAGGCTTTCATGAGAAGGACAAGAAGCCTTATTGCCGAAAGGATTTCTTAGCCATGTTCTCACCAAAGTGTGGTGGCTGCAACCGCCCAGTGTTGGAAAACTACCTTTCAGCCATGGACACTGTCTGGCACCCAGAGTGCTTCGTGTGTGGGGTTTGTATATTCACTTGCTCTTTGGATTTAGGGAAGTCAAGTGTTCACCTCTCTGAGAGGAAGAGCTGCAACTAAAAAAAGGGTTGACAGTCCTAGATGAGGAATTGAGGTGGGTTTCCTAGTGGAGAATCAAGACACAGCCTCCGTTGTGGGCATTTGCTTGTCCATTTTGCAAGCGGGCAACCTAGCCTCCATTTGTCAGGGACCATGTGAAAATCCTGTAACTGGCAGGTAACTAGTGGGAATTTCAAGGGTACAAATTTTACTGTGCTGACATTTCACCTCTTGACATATGCATTCTTTCTCTCCCTCTTTTCTCTACTCCTAGGACTGCTTCAGCACTTTTAATACTGGCTCTTTCTTTGAATTGGATGGACGTCCTTTCTGTGAGCTCCATTACCATCGCCGCCAAGGAACCCTCTGCCATGGGTGTGGGCAGCCCATCACCGGCCGCTGCGTTAGTGCCATGGGGCACAAGTTCCATCCCGAGCACTTCGTGTGTGCCTTCTGCCTGACACAGTTGTCGAAGGGCGTCTTCAGGGAGCAGAATGACAAGACCTATTGTCAGCCCTGCTTCAATAAGCTCTTCCTGCTGTAATTTCAACCGGTCCACAGCTGTTCCTAATCCCCTATAAAATTTAAAGATAGAGAGAAAAGAGTAAACTTCCTGTTACTGACCTTCTGCTTCCTAGGCATATGGAGAAAATGAAGATGATAAACAAATAAAGGAACTCCTAGATTTTACATGACACAGTTTGTAATTTTATCTTTTAGGCTTCAAATCTGATTGCTTGTCTTTTTAATCAGGTACTTGGAGTTAGAGCCAGGTCCTGCTATCTAGTTTCTCTGCAGATGTATTTTCCACATGGGCAAGTCATTCCAACACTGGTTTTCTCAGATTTGTCCATTGTCACCTCTACTGATGACCCTGCTCAGGGCTTCTCTTTTTTGGTCCTCAATAGCTATTCCTTTTTAAAGCTTCTTCTATCTCCCTGTGGCTCACGGTCTCATAATCACTGCTGTGGAATAATGATACACTCTGCCACAGTTTGCATCTTCTTTCAATGCATTTTTCTTTTTCAAGAGGAAGTAGATTTTAAGTATAGACAACTTTGAGTTCTGACATCGCTGGTGAATAAATGACTTTTGGTCTTAATTACTCATTGTCATATTTGTTTGGGAGATAGACCTTCTGCTTCCCCTGTTACACACTAAACAGTGTGTGCACTCACATTTATGTCATACTTCCCATTTCCTTCCATGAAATAGGTGGTTTTTAAAATTTTAATCAGAAGAAATTGGCTTGGCGCCTATGGCTCAAGCGGCTAAGGCGCCAGCCACATACACTTAAGGTGGCGAGTTCGAATCCAGCCCGGACCTGCCAAACAACAATAATGGCTGCCAAAAAAAGCCCAAAAAATAGCCGGGCGTTGTGGCGGGCGCCTGTGGTCCCAGCTACTTGGGAGGCTGAAGCAGGAGACTCGCTTGAGCACAGGAGTTGGAGGTTGCTGTGAGCCGTGAAGCCATGGCACTCTACCCAGGGGGACAGCTTGAGGCTCTGTCTCAAAAAAAAAAAAAAAAAAGAAATTAAAAGAAGGGACTCCTGCTCACTAACATTTCTCTTGAGTTTGGTCCCATAATCATTCTGTTTTATTTTTTGGACTTAGGTGATCAAATCATCTTAAAAGATGGCAACACTCCTTAAAATGGTTTTTGTCACTTTGTTTACTGAAGGAGAAACTCCATCAGGTAGCTGACAAATTCATTTCTGAAGTCATAAATGAAACACACATCTTCCTCGACTTCACATTTGCCTGATGAAGACAAATGAGACGGCTGATTTCAGAGCATCTCTGGAGAAAGATCCTGTACAAGATGCTATGCTCATCTTCTAGTTTGGATTAGGAATGCCAAGCTCTAAAAACAAAATTTCTCTCATCTATTTGTTCCTCTCAAAATATTATAGTAACTGTGCAGAAGTCTTGCTAGGTTACTAAAGGATCAGATTTTCTTACGTCCTATCAGTTTGTTTAAAAATGTAAGTTGCACAAGGAGAGATCCTTCTTCAGAAGAGGTATTAATAAGATCTGTTCTACATGTTGCTTAACACTGCTTAAAAAAAACGGTGTGATTATTTGTCATGACAAAAACCAGAGTTTTACAATCCTTGATTCTGAAATAAGTTACTGAGAAGCACTCCTTCACTGGAGGTATGTTTTAAAATAGGACCAAATTTGGTATGTTGATATTGGCATGGGAATGGTACTTCTTGGGGGATTGAAATGGAGTGAATGATTCCTGCCAGGCTTTGCTGGAGCATATATATCTTTGTTGGAATGGGTAATAAGAGAGCTTCAAGAGTTAAAAGGAAGTTGTAACAGTTAATTCTATAAGACAGGAACTCAAAATTCATGTATGGTATGTGGGGCCCCACAGATGTGGAACCATCTGGCCTTACCCTGTCTGTGTGGCTGAGAGCACCAGACTATGTCAACCGCATATTAACATCTAAACATCCTCTTTACAATGTATTCCCCTAGTGAAGTCGCATGCAAGTGTTAATATAGCAATTCGACAAAGTAAACTTGTGGTTTTAACCCTGGAGAAGGAATGTTCAGGTGCTATTTTTTTTTTAGGGATTAGCTATTTTGAGATAGAATCTCAATATTTTAAAATGTCAGTATAAAACCAGAGTTCAATAAGATGCAATAGGAAGTGGAGATGTTTTCTTCCCACAATGAATATTAAGTGGTTACATTATCTCAAAAAGAGATACCGCCTTCAGGACCTGTGTTTTAGCAACAAGGAAACTACCTGAGTAGTTTTTACACGAGTACAAAGTTTTCTTAACTCCCCCCGCCCCCCAAAATACCATTACTCAAACTGGTCACCTGCTTCTTTACTCTTGATCCTGAGTAACTTGTAAGTGTTTTAAAAAAATAAAACCCTCCCTCAGAGGACAGGACTTTTCTACCAGTGAGTATACATGTAAATGTATAAAAAGGGGTATAGTTTAGACCTCAGAATGCTACTCTTAAAGAGGAGACCCTCAGTCACTTATTTTTTGGAATAAATATGGAGTTGTGGGCCAGGCGCAGTGGGTCATGCCTGTAATCCCTAATGCTCTGGGAGGCTGAGGCAGGAGAATCGGTGAGCTCAGGCATTTGAGACCCCACCCTCAGCGAGTACAAGACCCCATCTCTACTAAAAACAGAAAAACTAGCTCGTTGTCCAGGCAGATACCTGTCTCAAAAAAAATTTTGAAAAAATATAGTCTTTCATGGTGATAGTTGGATAAAGACAATAATTATTCTTCCACACAAGTTCTATCAGTTTTAGATAGATACTCCTCGGTTTTAGAAAGGGTGCCTGCCTCGTGCCTCTGTTTGCATGAACAGAAGGGGAAGAAAATGCTTTTCTGGTGCTTGTGCGGCAGGTGGGGTCCTGAGATGTTCTAACTGGACTAGTTTTGGTTAGTCGAATGGCCAACAGTGATTGTTGCCGGGGAATGGATTACACAGCTTGGTTTAAACCAAATGGGCCATTTCCAGAGTTAGAGGTAGTTGTGTTTCCTGAAAACGTAAGGACTCTGTGAAGGAGATGTGGAGATTCAAAAATATGGATTTTGGCAACCAGGGGAAATGGAGTTATGCATCTTGAATTAAAGTGTTAAAAGTGAAAACAGTTTCTGAGTTTCAAGGTAATGCAGAAGGGACGCAAGCAGGCATTGCCAGCACCCTGAGGGAACATGTCTGAGAACTTACAGAGTCCTGCAGCAGAGGAGAGCCAGGGATGCTGGTGTCATGAGGAACACGCAGGAAGGACACTGCCCGGTTTACATAGGGGAGGACCAGCATTAAGAAGCACCAAAAGCGGCTTCACTTTGGGAATCTGGAAGAGTTCTCCTGGCTGAACAAAGGTGAGGAGTGACAACTTCCTTTACAGGCGAGTGTCTTAGGCATAAGTGTATCCCCAATAAAGGCAGTGGCAGCAGCCCCTGAAATATGAGACTGAAAAAGCCACTGCTTGCCCCAGGATACTGTGTGGGTTGTGCTACTATATAGAACTCACCATCAGGGGAGCACATAGGCGCTGGGAGCCCAGATATGGGAGAGGGACATCTACAGGAATCCATGGGTTGAAAAAGAGAGAAATGTCAGGGAAGAGCTGGTGCTCGGGTTGTACTTGTTATAAATTTACACTGTTGCCAGAAGGCAGCAATGTCTGAAATTTATTCTGTAAAAAAGGAGACAACTTGTGTAGGAGGTTTGCCCAATCCAGATATGGTAAATGTTTAGCACCTAAATTATTTCTGTGGGGAGATATCTCCTGACTGAGTTTAGCTTCACAGATATGGTAAATGTTTAGCACCTAAATTAATTTTTGTGGGGAGATGTCTCCTGACTGAGTTTAGCTTCACATGGGTTCTGGACAGTTGGATAGACTTCATGGCATTCTGGCGAAAGCAATCCATCTTCCCTTTCTATTTCGAATATCACCAAGCCTCAACAAATATTGTGTTCTGAGAATTACATTTTTGCCTGGGATAACGACCCAATTCTAGTGAGAGATATCTCAGATCACAGGTGCTGATGGAAATACTCTCGCTCAGAACAAACAGACCAAGAAATCTGGAGACTTGACATTCTTTAAACTCTAACTCAGGGGAGAATGTGGTTTTGGATTTCAATGCTGTTGGACTTTGATATGCTATGTGGAATAACATGATTGGACATAATTGGGGATGTGAAATGGAATGGGAGTACATTTCTTGGCTTCTCCCTACCATCCGCTACTCCCCCAGTGTAGTTTCTCCACAAGGAACTGCATCTCCCTTCCTTTGGCCCATGTGTTTAGATGAGACTAACTTTAACCTCAGCTCCTGGAATGGACAGAGCCCCAGGTCTGACCAGTAAGGTTACTTTGTTCTTCTGAACTAAGGTGATGGGATCAGGGGTAGAAAAGCCCACTGTATTGCACCCCATAGGGCTTTGGCTGGATTTATCAGGAAGAACATTCTAATTTGTTGGGATTCTAGTTGGGTGAGGATAATAAAACCCCATTTCTGGTGAGAGATATGTTCATCATTACATAGGGAAGGTGTGCCTGAGAAAGAAGCCAACACACAGGAAAGTCAAACTGGATCATCGAGACGTCGTGTTTTCTTTTATTGAGTCCATCAATTCTACTACATCACACCTTAACCATACATTGGAAAATTATGTGAATGAATAAATTCTCTTTTTTTGTTTAAATTGATTAAAGCTGGAATTCTGTTACTGAGTGAGCAGAATGGACATATTCCTTTTTTTTTTTTTTTTTTTTTGGCAGTCTTTGGCCAGAGCCGGGTTTGAACCCACCACCTCCAGTACATGGGGCCAGCACCCTACTCCTTTGAGCCACAGGCGCCACCCCATAGTCTCTCTTTTATCAATGAAGTGTAGCAAAAGAATAAACAATTAAATGAACAAATCAACACAATGTTGGCACAGAATGTATGTTGCCTGTCATCATGAAAAGCTAATCCACGAAAATAGTGGTTGATCAAGGCTTTTCACATTAGAACATAATGAAATACTTTGTATTTTAAGGTTAAGTCAGCTTGCGGATAGCTCATATATTTAGGGTACAAAACTTTTGCTCCTATCCAATTTTCCAGTAAATTGAGTAGCATTTGTCATCATTACAAAGGAAAAAGAAGGAAGAAGAGGGTGCTATCATTGCCTAAGATTTAAAAATATCTTGGAAGTCATGTTATTCATGCTGCTTTGTCTAGATCTCATCCACAGGAAACTATTAATTATTTAATATTACTGCAATGCTGTACATTTGATGTGGGAAAAATATTTGAAAAATATCCTTCTTGCAAAGAAAAAGAAAAAACTCAACAATTATAAGAGATAGAAGTGCATTTATCCTGCGTCTTAGTCTGCTCATCTGCCATATCAAAATGCCATAAACAAGGTATCTTATTTTTTTTCTTTTTAATTGTTTTTTATTAAATCATAACTTTGTACATTGATGCATTTATGGGGTTCAGGGTACTGCTTCAATAAACAATGTGAAGTGCTTACATTGAACTAAGTAACACATCCATCACAATTATATTCATTTCTTAATAGTTTTGAAATGTACCATTGCATCATGCACATTAGGTGAGGTGCCCTTGAATACTCTCCCTCCTCCCATATCCCCTCTCCCCTTCCCTCTCTCTCCTCTTCCCTTTAAACAAGATATTGTAAATAGCAGAAAAAAATTTTTTTTCTCACAGATGTGGAAATTAGAAGTCCCAGATGAAGTTCTGACAGGGTCAATTTCTGGAGAGGGCTCTCTTCCTGGCTTGCAGATAGCTGCCTTCTTGTTGTGACCTCACAGGTGGAAGGAGAGGAAGAGACACAGAGACAGAGAGCTCTGGTGTCTCTTCCTGTGAGGACACTGATCTTACCAAATAAGGGCCCAACCCATGTGACCTCACTTACTCTTAATTGCTTCCTTCCTTTAAATACTGCCATACTAGGGGTTAGAGCTTCAACATACTTTGCAGAGATACATATGCCCAGTTCACAACATCCTGAAAATTGATACTTAAAGAAAATTGGGTTTATAAGAGGTTGAGAAAGAGAGAGAAGACCTTGGTAGTGATTCTGAGAGGAGGTCTCAGGGACACACGTCAGTGCCTTGGAGGTTGATAGTGATGATTCTTATACTTGGAAAAGTGATGGAAATATGACTTTCTTCCATCTTTAGGTGCTCTTGCATTTTCAGACATGAGTTAAGAAATATTGGCGGTTCAAAAATAAAGCGAAGCCCTTAGAAGGAGATTTTCCGGAGAGAATCTGACAACTGTGAAAGAGAGGAAAACCAGGAAAGGAAAAAGTTACAGAATACAGACGAGAACCTGAGAGTAGGGCAAGGTGAAATTTCCAGAGGTTTCAGGAAAGGAGGCAGCACAGGAAGCAAGAAGGGTGACATGTGACACACTCTCCGTGAGAAAGGAAAAGGTGGGATTGGGAGCGGCTGTCACTCAGTTCCCTTCCACAAACCACCTGCTGAAGCTATCTATTATCCTGGAATGTCTCTTAGTTTGGCTTTTTCCAGAAGTGGACCCTGAGTCTAGGACTTGCATATAATAGTCTATTTAGGAGGTGACCTCTGAATATACTGGTAGGACAGTGGGGAAGGCCAGTGCAGTGTGCATTCATGGCCAGGCTCAATAGCTCAATACTATTGAAGATCTCTGGGATCGATTGCAGAGCACGAGGTGAGATAACCAATCCTCCCCCTCTAGCTGTGCCTCATCTGTCCTGCTCACGAGCTACACATGCTCTTGTGACCAAAGAGAACCCTTCTTCTAAGTCACAGGCACTTTCAGTAAGAAGCAGCAGTGTGCACCTGGCTGTGGGCACTGACAGATAGGGACAAGGAGTGGACAGCATCTGTTGGGGAAGTTACGGAGGGATAAGATTAAAAGAAAAACAAAGTCATAGCAAAGGTCCTCAAATCTACTGGTTAGCACAATACACAATACTTTGAAGGTGTGGTGAGCCATTCATTTGCAAAGTTTTGTATTGTTCCCAACTCTAGTTAGCTTATGTTTTCCATCTAGGGTAGTGACAGTGGAGGACATTGAGGCAGGGAGAGAGTGGACAAGGATTATTATTTCTGTTTATGGAAAAAGTGATCAATTACATGGATAGGCCAAGATCACTCAATGTTGCAATAAAACTAAACCAAAACTGAACGCTAATTCCTTGTCTGGGATGCTTTCTCTTGGGTTCTCTATCAACAATATAAAGTGTGTCTGAAAATATGACCCATGAGGTGAATTTTCAAGGGATAAGCAAAGGCACTGGGGCATCAAGTGATCTACTTCTCTGGGCTACGTGGTTTTGGGTGCAGTGGCAAGGACGTAAGTAGCCTAGGCATCAGACAAACAAAATTTAAATGTTGATTCTGCTCCTTACAAACAACACTAAACCTCAGTTAAGCCCTTTATCTTCTCCAAACTTCAGTTTCATAACATGCTAAACATGGGTAATAATACTTCCCTCATGGGTTTGCTGTGAGGATTAACCAAGATAATAAGGGAGAAAGGGCTCTGTAAACTGCCAAGTATCGTACATAAAAGGTATTAATAGTGTAAGAGATCTGAGAAGAAGTCTACACGCACCCCTTTCTAGCATTTCCATGGAGACCATGAAGCCGTAGCAGGCTTTTAGTTGTTTTCGTATGATTTTGGAAATCCTTTTTTAAGGCTCCGGATGAAAGCTGGTGGAATCGAAAATACCAGGAGATTCGGAGAAGAGCTTGAGTTTGAGCTTATAATCTTCTCGCGCAGCAACATATTGACAAAGTCATGCTCAGAAGTGAATGATTTCCTCGGCACAGGAAGTCCATCCCGTTAGCTGCTTCCTCCAGATAGAAAACAGCTCACGCAGGTCAAGGAAGCTTAGCCACAGGAAGAGCTCAGGAATTTTTCACTGCCTGCCCTTGGTCTAATCATAATCCTAGGGAAATTCCCAGAGAAATCTTTGTTACCACTATTCCTCAAAAGAATTTGGCAGCAAAGATACACGTCCATATACCTTCCAGTCACCAGCAAGGGGGTGACATTCTGTTAATCGATCCCAACTCACTGATGGGCGAGTCATGATCTGTGGATGTACAGTGCATTTGAGACTGATGCATTGGAATTGCAGTTCAAGGGTGGGAAAAACTTGATGCTATGGGTCTTGACCTAGGGTCCAGTTCCACCACCTGCTAGTTCTGTTACCTCATGAATATCACTTGGTTTTTGACCATTTATTCATTCACTCATGGAAAAGAAAGTTGCCTCAGAATTCTGGTTAGTTAGCTCTAAAGATGATTACACTTGAGAAGTGGTTTTTTGGCAGTGACTGGAAAGACATTGCAGTGAGGGAGATACTGGAGATTTAGGAGATTTAAAATGATGTAACTACTAGGTTCTAAAAGGAGACAGGTGAGATGGAAGCAGAAGCCCAGATGACAGTGTTTTCCTTAGGAACAGGAATGCTCCTTCTTCAGTGTGATTACATATGTACGTGTACTGTGATATAGCTGATTTCCTTTTCAAAAGTCGGAGCCAGATACATTTCAAGGCACCATTTTATTTTATTTATTTATTTTTTTGAGACAGAGTCTCACTATGTTGTCTTCGGTAGAGTGCCGTGGTGTCACCACTCACAGCAACCTCAAATTCTTGGGCTTAGGCGATTCTCTTGCCTCAGCCTCCCGAGTAGCTGGGACTACAGGCGCCTGCCACAATGCCCGGCTATTTTTGTTGTTGTTGTTGTAGTTGTCATTGTTGTTTGGCAGGCCCCGAGCCAGATTTGAACCAGCCAGCTCTGGTGTATGTGGCTGGCACCCTAGCCACTGAGCTACAGGCACCAAGCCACAAGGCACCAGTCTAAACTGTTACTTTTTGTTTCTCACTAACAGCTAGCTCCTAGGGGTTATCAATCTATAGATCAATAATTTTCCATGTTCCTATGAGAAGCATATGATGCTATATTAAACTGCTATATATGGTGATCTGAAAGCTAGTTTGGTGAGGTGTGGACAAATAAATTTCCCTGAAGGGGGATCCTCAACTGACATGTATGTTCCTAGGCCAGTTTACTAAATAGGGAATCAGATGGGATCTGCATAATTCAGCAGGTCCTTCCGCATGCAGGCAGTGTTCTAGGTTGCCGGAGAGAACCTGAGATGAGGAAAGCATAGCCTCTCTCCTCAAAGACTTTACAGCTTAGAAAGGGCCCCACATTCAGTTCCTGATAAGACCTTGTCCATGGGAGGCTCAGTGACTCAGTGAGTAGGGCGCCGACCCCATATACCGAGGGTGATGGGTTCGAACCCAGCCCCAGCCAAACTGCAACAAAAAATAGCCCAGTGTTGTGGCGGCACCTGTAGTCCCAGCTACTCGGGAGGCTGAGGCAAGAGAATTGCCTAAGCCCAAGAGCTGAAGGTTGCTGTGAGCTGTGACACTATGGTACTCTGCCCAGGATGACAAAGTGTAACTCTGTCTCTAAACAAACAAACAAACAAAAAACCTTGTCCATACAAGAAGATTTTGGTCAGGGTAGTGTAAAAGGTAGGGATGTGGGAGAGGGAGAAGTTGAATTATTAGATTCTAGGGTCGGTGCCCATTGCTCAATGGTTAGATCGCCAGCCCTGTGCACCGGGGGTGGTGGGTTTGAAGCTGGCCAGGGCCAGCTAAACAAACAAATAAAAGAATAAAAGCTAAAATGTTAGATTCTAGTAAAGGAAAACAAAGGAGACAGATAAAACATACAGAACAAAATAGAAAAGGGCAGCTTTTAAAAATGTTATAAATAGGACAGCGCCTGTGGCTCAGTGAGTAGGGTGCTGGTCCCATATACTGAGGGTGGCAGGTTCAAACCCGGCCCCAGCCAAACTGCAACAAAAAATAGCCAGGCATTGTGGCAGGCACCTGTGGTCCCAGCTACTTGGGAGGCGGAGGCAAGAGAATCGCCTAAGCCCAAGAGCTGGAGGTTGCTGTTAGCTGTGACACCACAGCACGACAAAATGAGATTCTGTCTCTAAAAAAAAAAGTTATAAATAGAAAGTCATACAGATTTGAAGGTGGAGATGATTTAATGTGAACCTAAGTGAAGGAGATAGAAGAAGATAAAACCAGGCAGTGGTAACCCGAGGGAGCAGCAGGAAGTAGCGCAAAGCAGGAAGCTTTTGTGGCACGTGGACGTGGAGACAGAAGCCAGTTTACTGTGTGCCAAGCACTGTGGCGTAGATACTTTGGGGTCTCCGTGCACAGGAAGTAGAGTACTTAGTGGTTATTAAGATAAGCTGGAGAGCCTGAGGTTAGAGTGCTTTGAATGTCAGGTGGGGAGGCTGGACATTATTCCGCAGGCAACAGCCACCAAGGATTTTGCAGGCAGTGGAATTGCAGCAGGAAACCGACGCAGACAAAAGACTCCAGGCACCAGTTGATTAGAGGAAGTGGGTTTATTCCGGCCCAGGGAGAACTCGGAAGAGTCTCCAAAACTGAGCCCCCACTCAATCTCAATCTCTTGCCTCTCTTTTATCCACTTTTCAGGGGTAGAGCACACGTAGGGGGTCATAAAACAGAGAGAGACATAACATCATCCTCAAGGTCCCGGGCTCAAGGGGGAAGGTCAGATTTGCCCACGTCCTTGAGACTGGTCAGACTACCTGCCCTCAAAGGCAATGGAAGTCCAGGGAAGTTACTAGGTTACAATCTAGGCCCCGTATGTCAAGGAAGAAACATACAGACAACAGAAATGCCTGCAGCTTGGCTGAGGCCTACACAGGGCGGCTAGGACCACTTTTACTTTCTTGCCTCAGAGTGAGAGGGGGATGGGAGGTAGTGGCAGGTGAGACTCTGCACTGCTGAGGTTTCATGCTACCTGCGCATGCTCCATTCTCCCATTGGACTGTACTTAATAAATACAAATTCAAAGATAACATTTTTAAGAATTTGAATAAGGCAATCACAGGCCATTAGACTCCAAGTGTGGGGCCTGTCTGAGCACAGGGTCTTGGGCAACTACACTGGTGAGCACATCTCCAAAGCTGGCTTTGTGGCATTCCTTGAGAATATTGTTTCAGTTAGACAGGAGAAATAAGTTTTGAGATATTTGGCACTAGAGATTGTCTGTAGCCAACAATAAATAACTAAGGGAGTAAATTTCAAATGTATCATCACAAAAAAAAAGTCAAATAAGTGAGGTGATGGATATATTAGCTTGATTTAATTACTCCACTCCCAGCCATGTTCAAGGCCTCTGTGCCTACTTGCCTGGCAATGGAGACACATTGCTGTCTGTGGTGAGTGTACCTCACTCTTATTCTGTAAACCTGCCTTTCTCTTCTTCAATAAATTCTGTTCCATGCTTGCCGTAAGAAATAATAATTACTCCACACTGTATACACACACCCCAAATCCCACTATACTCCGTAGATGTCATATAATTATTATTTATCAATTAAAAATAGTACAAATTAACAAAAGAAAAAACTAATATTGTTTCTTTGGAATGGGGGTAGAAATAGTTGAAGCTACAAAACAGTGGATTGAGGAGAAAGGAATTTGATGTGAACCACTTTTGATCATTTTGATGATGGAATGGAGACTATTGACATAGCACATGGGTATGTGAGGGTGGGAGAAATATTTCTAAGATGTTTTTGAAAAAGGATGGGTAATTTAAGAATGTTTGGAGACAAATGAGGTAGGAATATGTAAGGGAAGGTGGAAGAGGCAGGGAGTGATTGCTAGAGTAATCCTCACTCAAGTAGGAAGAGATGAGAACAATGGTATAAATGGAGGGCGACCTGCAAATAAAGAGGGGAAAGTTTTGAGCTAGGCAGGCAGAAGAAGACAAGGATTTAGGTGAAATCAATATTAGATGGCCCTGATCCTAGTAAAGGAGAAAGGAATGCAAACTCTCAGGGATGCGTTTACCTGGGTAGGGCTGAAGAGTCAACAGACCCTCAGAAACTTCTGGAGAAGTTGACAGATAGAAGTAAGTCAGGAGTCTTGGAGCTAATAAATCAGGTGACTTTAAGTTGAAGCCAAAGCTCATTACCACTCTGGAAATCCTAGAGCCCTTAAGAATTATGCTAAATCTGCGCTGCCTGTGCTCTATGAATAGAACAATGAAGCCTGGCTGAGAGCACATCTGTTTACAGAATAGTTTAAGCTCACTATTGAGACCTACTACTCAGAAAAAATACAGTCTATTTCAAAATGGTAAGAGTAGGGATACTAAGAGACTGGGCCAAAAGTGGATGCCAGGATCTGAAGATCAATTGCAGGAGTTAAACAACTTTTATGCAGAAACTAACTAGAGGGCTGATAACCGCAGATAAGAACTGGATTCTAGGGGCTTGTCAGCTATCTCTGTCACCTTACATGAACAATTTGGGCTAATTATAATACCATTGATACTATGGTCTTAAAATTTCTATGCTCTTGAAATGACCATAGCAGTTCCAAGACAACATATAAAGCAGTGTTTTTCAAACTTTTTAAAATCTCATGGCACACTTGAACTGATAGTTAAACTTCCACTGTACACTTAAATTATGTTGATGAAAAAAAGAGCAAAAAATAGAATACAGTTACTGTGCTTTGAACTTCTTTCAAAAATAATTTAATTAATGATCTTCAAAAATTTTTTGTAGTGGCTCAGCCCCTGTAGCTCAGCAACTGGGGTGTCAACCACTTTACACCAGTAAAGTCAGAGATTACTTGGCGCTGGCAGGTTAGAACGCGGCCCAGGCCTGCCAAACAACAATGACAACTACAACCAAAGAATAGCCGAGCGTTGTGGTGGGCACCTGTTGTCCCAGCTACTTGGGAGGCTGAGGCAAGAGAATCACTTAAGCTCAAGAGTTGGAGGTTGCTGTGAGCTATGATGTCACAGTACTCTACCAAGTGCAACATAGTGAGACTCTGTCTCAAAAATAATAATAATAAATAAATAAATAAAAAGTAAAAATAAAAGTTTTTGCAGCACACCTCAGATCCTCTCAGGGCACACCAGTTGAAAATCAGTGATAAAAAGTATGAAAATGGGAGGGAATTCATTTCTAGGATTCACTACACAAATTCTTAGCAAAAGCCAACCCATTGGCCTCCAATATTCCTCCTCTAGTAAAACTACAAAAGATCGAAAACCACTTTCTCTGGTCAGCTGCTCTCTTTCAAGCCTGTCCACTCTCTTTCCCAAGAGCGTACTTTCACTTTTAATAAAAAGCTATCACTTTCTTGGTTTACATGATGAATCCTGAAATTGTTTTCCTGCTATCACCAATAACTTGGGAAAATCTCCACTCAGAGGCCGGTGACAAAATCATCACTTCTTACTGACAGTGTATATGGTCACCCAAGAGCTCTGATGGAGAGGTACAAGCATGTTAGTGTTTTCATGCCTGCTAACAATATTCATTCTGCAGTCTGTAGATTAAAATGTAATTTCAAATTGCAAGTCTTATTATTCAAGAAATATATTTTATAAGACCACAGCTGCAATAGATAGTGATTTTTTTCTGATGAATCTGAGAAAAGTACATTGAAAAGAATCTGAAAAGGATTTATCAATCTAGATGCCGTTAAGAGCATTCGTGAATACGGGAAGGGGTCAAAATAGAACATGATCAGGAGTTTTGAATGAGTTGATACCAAGCCTTATAGATTACTTGGAAAGATTAAAGACTTCAGTGAAGAAAGGAAGTGTGGATGTGGTGGAAATAGGAAGGGAACTGGAATTCAAAGTAGAGTCTGAAGAAGTAACTGTATTGCTGGAATCTCATGATAAAATTTGCATGGGTGAGGAGTTACTTCTTATGTATGAGCAAAGAACGTCCTGGTGCAGATGCTGTGAACAAGGCTGAAATGACAACAAAGGATTTTGAATATTTCATAAACTTAGTTGATAAAGCAGCAACCAGGTTTGAGAGGATTAACTCCAATTTTGAACGAAGTTCTACTGTGGATAAAATACTATCAAATAGCATTGTAGACTACAGGGAAATCTTTTGTGAGTTCATTGATGTGGAAAACTTCATTTTTGTCATAGTTTTGGAAATTGCTACAGCCATCTCAACCTTCAGCAACCACCACCTGCTCAATTAGGAGCCATTAATTAGGGCAAGACCTTCCACCAACAGAAATGAGTTAAGCATCCTCAGAGGTTCAGGTCATTGGTAGAATTTTTTGGCAATGGAATATTTTTTAGTTAAGGTATGTACATTGTTTATTTTAAACATTGCTATTGTGGGCCAGGTGTGATGGCTCACAACTGTAATCCTAACGCTCTGAGATGCCAAGGTGAGTAGATTACTTAAGCTCAGGAATTCAAGACCAGCCTGAACAAGGGTGAGATCACCCCTATCCCCAGTCGCTACTAAAAAATAGAAAAACTAGCTGGTTGTGTGGCAGGCACCCATAGTCCCAGGTACTTGGAAGCCTGAGGCAAGAGGATCGCTGGAGCCCAAGAGTTTGAAGTTGCTGTGAGCTGTGACTCCACAGCACTATAGCATGGGGCAACAGGGTGAGACTCTGTCTCAAAAACCCAAACAACAACAACAAAAATCATTGCTGTTGCACGTTTAATAGACTACAGCATAATGTAAGCAAACCCCTATATGCAGGAGGAAACATATCAATCTTGTGGGACTTGTTTTATTGTGATACTCACTTTACTGTGGTGATCTGGACCTGAAAGAGGCATGTACATATTTGGTGTCTATTAACTTTAATTCTTGACATCCCCTTAAGGACAAAGAAAGGAATGGAGAGGCCAAGTGACTCGCATGAGCTTTCCAGGTACTAGGAAGGAGAGTGGGGTTCAAATCCATGTAATTGTCACCTCTGGGTTGTGCTGTGTGATCACTAAGGTGATCTCTAGGGTCCTAAAAAGGTGCTAGCATCGATGTGACTGTGAAATTAACTCTTTTGCACAGATTGGTACTTCTTGATTCTTCCTGTAATTCCAGAGCTTTTTTCCTCTGTGAATTTACTGGAAGTGCTGCCAAGAAGTCCTCGTTTTCCCAACGCTGCTGCAGGAAACAGCTCATCATGTGAAAAGCTGGGCACGGCCGCAAGGTGGCAGCATTAACTCGAGTATAGATGGACAGACCATTGGTTCTGGCCTTGAACTAATTCAGAAGTCAGAATTCGCCCTTTTCTTGCCCTCTATTTTTCCTGAGATTCCAAGGTGTAACTCTTTGGAGGTGAAGAGTCCAACTGATCTTGTGAGGAGACCAAACAGTGAAGGAGCCAGAGGAGTCAAAGAGAAGACTTTCCCAGGAATTAAGAGCCTTTGGGAAGGAAAAGAAAGGATATATTCAGTGTTATGAGGAACTCATCGGTTCAAAAAGACTAATAATTTATCTATGTTATCTATTCAGTAAGTGGCACATTCTAGGCCTCTCATTTGCCAAAAACCTAGGACCATCCATTATACTATGTTATTATAAGCCTTCATTTTAGGCGGCGCCTGTGGCTCAGTGAGCAAGGTGCTGGCCCCATATACCGAGAGTGGCGGGTTCGAACCCTCCAAACTGTAACAAAAAATAGCTGGGCATTATAGCGGGTGTCTGTAGTCCCAGCTACTCAGGAGGTTGAGGCAAGAGAATCACTTAAGCCCAAGAGCTAGAGGTTGCTGTGAGCTGTGATGTCACAGCACTCTACTGAGGGTGACAAAGTGACTCTATCTAAAAAAAGTCTTCATTTTAAACTATTTAATATTTTAGAATATTCAACACTGATAAAGGAGAAAAGGAGAGAACTAATTTATTTTTACAGAGCTAGATATTTAGGCTAGATTCTGTCAGTTGTTAGATTGTTGAAAATGACAGGCGAAGTTTTCTGTTCTGTTCTCATCCTCTTCTTCTCTCTTCCCTCTGGTCCCTTCTCCTCTCTCTTCATTTCTCTCCCCCTGTCTCTCCCTTTTCCTTTCTCTCTCTCTTTTTCCTCAGTTGTTGTATTAATCAAATAAAATAATGAAGAAGAAATCTAAGTCTTCAGAGTTGGATATGTGGATCAGAAGATAAGATGCTACAAATTCCCAAAGTGGCACAAAAGTATCTTTGGGCTCCTGTCACCTCGCTTACCACCTGCTTGGCCACTTTAGCATTCTTTTTGTATCAAAAATTTTTAATTTCTTCTAACAGAGATTTTTTTTCCCCTTGAAAACAGTTTCAGGAGAGCAAAGAAAAAGTCAATAAATAAGCTTCATTCTTTGAAACTGACTGTAACAGAACATTTATTTGTGAGAACCTGGAAAAAACCAGGGTCCTCTTCTGGATGCTGAGAGCATCCCAACTTCAGTGGAGCACAGAGTAAAAGTTCATAGACTTTTGGTGAGACAGATTTGAGCATTTCCTTTCTTTCTGGAAATACAAGATGCTCCAAGCTTTTCTGGTATATTCCTTACTCCAGTCCTAGAATAATCATCCAATTCTCTAAGAAGCCCTGGTTCTTTTTATTGGAGAGTAATATTAGAAAAGGATCTAAATGGTAGGTATGTGCTGAAGTTTTCACCCCTGTAAAATTAGAAAAATAACGCTTTTTGATAGAATCATTTGAACAGTAAGTGAAATAGCACACACACATATACTTAACAAAGGCCTTAAAATACTGGAGGCACCCATGTTTATAAATTCAGTAGGAGCTGAAATAGCACCCTGCTGCTTATAAGCTCCACATTAAAACTCATTTAAAACTAAGTTGATTGAAAATTAAAAAAAGAAACCCTGGAAGTGTTTTGATTCACAAACCCTACGGAACTGGTAATTCTATAGTTAGAGGCGGGTTTAGGCAAAATGTAGATTCTGATAGTTTATTATCTATAATGATATTTCAAATATCTTTCCCCTTTAGTCTTAGAGAAAAAGCTTGTCAACTGGCCATACAGAAGGCAGGGTGGGGTGGACCCTCATGTTCCTTTGAAGGCATTTTGGATGGACTTTGTGTATCAGTAATCTCAGCCAAAGTAGAATTACTAGGCTTTCCCATGGCCCTTGAGGAATCTTTCAACCCCTTCTCTACCACAATACTATTTCTGTTCCCTTAGGAAAGTGGTGTTTTGATTGCTTGTTCGCATGTCTCTGAGCCTTGGATTGGGATTGAGACCTTAGGGAACCCCCCTTCAGAGACTCCTGAATCTACATAGGCACCAGCTTCTAGCTGTTTTCAGGCAGTTTGAACTTACTCAAGTTGCAAGCAAATGGTAGCAGCAGCCGAACTGCCTTGATGCTTTTATCACACAGCCTCAGGAAGTCTTTTACTCTTTGAAATCCTAGGTCTTCAGAGACCAACAGCTTTTCTTTTCTTTTTCAGACTTCAAAAAGTCTGGTGGTTGAAGCAGTTCTGAATTGAGATCTCATAATTCCCAAGGACATAGGTATGTTTTCCCTGACCTTTTTTTTTCTTTAATAAAGCAATATTCTTCACACTGTGGATAAAAATAATGGGTTTGTCTAAAAAGGGGGGGACTCATAAGTAGATATAAAAAAAGACTCCTGATTTCATTTTCCCCAAGCTTCCCTGCCACATCTCACAAGAATAGAGAAAGAAGTTTCCCATAGGTAATTCTGAGTCACCTTTTCTTAGACAGCTGTGGACATAGTGGTTGCTAGAGGGGATGTTGCTGCCAGCTGGTATTAATAAAATCCGGGAAACAGTATGATGGGCTTCCAGTTTAATAAAGAGATAGAAAAACTAGTTTGTATTGTGCAATCATCATAGACCAGACAGTTGGCTGGATATTTCTATATTTTATCTTACTTCAACCTCTCTTGGTAAAGGAAAACTGCTTTGCCTACAGTTCCAAAGAAACTAAGCATTAAAACTATTATTCTGATTTAACTGCTGGAATTCTAATTCTTTTTTTTTTTTTCTGTCCCCCTCCTCTTTTGACACCTCTTTGCCCCAAATGGATTATGTTCTTCTGTTTAGTTTCACAGAACTCTGTATTTTCTGCAGGCGGCACTTAGCCACAACCTATAATTTTATTTTTGCAGTAATCTAAGTGTAGAATTCTAATTCATGGGTGGCGCTGGTGGCTCAGTGGGCAGGACGCCGGCCCCATATACAGAGGGTGGTGGGTTTGAACCCAGCCCTGGCCAAACTGCAACAAAAAAATAGCCAGGTGTTGTGGTGGGTGCCTGTAGTCCCAGCTACTTGGGAGGCTGAGGCAAGAGAATTGCCTAAGTCCAAGAGCTGGAGGTTGCTGTGAGCTGTGACACCACAGCACTCTACCGAGGGTGACAAAGTGAGACTCTGTCTCTAAAAAAAAAGGAATTCTAATTCACTCACTCACTTAACTGAGTCCACTGTGTGCCTGCCACTAGTCTAGGTGGTGGATAACAACAGTAAGAAACCAAACAGACCTTGTCTCTTCCTTGAAGGAATTCAGTCCAGTATTCAGTTCACTGAGAGTCTTCTTTAGAACTCCCTGATGGGGTGTGATGGCTGGGGTGCTCCTTTCAGCCCCTTTAAAGCAATATAGATGGAAATTTTTATTCCTAGACCTTCTTGGTGGCTTAGACATGTCCTTTTCTTTTTTATGACAGTGATACTTCCTTCCATTTTACTGCTTTTTCCATTTTCAACACATTTCTGCTAGATATTTTTAAAATGTTTGTTCCCTTTCAAGACTCCTTCTGATATCTATTTTAGGCCCATGAAGAAAAGCGTGGTCTTTGCAGGATTGGGGTGGGAGGACGCGCGGTGGCAGCAGCGGCAGAACTTGGATTCGGGCCTGGCCCCTCTTCAGGGTTGGCGCTGGGTAAATGGGGCCTTTCTCTCTGCGCTGACTCGAGCTTTCTCCTTGACACTCCGGATCCAGACACACTTACGAGCGGCGACCGCGATGCATAATGGGAAGGGCTGCCCATCAAAAGAACGCAGAAAGCACCTTGAATATCAATTGCTGATAGATGATGGCGGCAGGCTGGGAGAGTTCAGTACGGGGAGTGTGTAATGGCTTTTAGAAATTGGCCTACAGCTTAAGTGAATATAGTTGGGTAGTCTGCACTAACCAAGGAAATTGATCCAATAAACGTTTGAGGAGGTGGTTTGGAAAAGAATTTGGAATCTATCCCACCTCAGCTGCATTTTCTCCTTAGAGTTTTTCCATCCTACCTTGTTTTGGGGGAAAAATGGTTGGTTTACAATATAGGATGGTTAATAGCTCCCTAGCCAAAGGACCACAGTACTTAGCAAGCAGTTATCTCTTCTTGGAGTTATATAAACTTCCGAAACACTGTTTTTTTATAAACTCTAAAATAGTGGTTCCCAGCCATGGGGAATATTTCCTCTTAGGGGACATTTGGCACTGTCTAGAGACATTTTTCATCGTCACTAATTGTGGTGGTGTTGTTGTTACTGTAATCCCATGGATAGAGTCCAGGGAAACTGCTAAATATAAAACTATAAAATGCACAGGACAGCATGCCTTCTCCCCACCCCTGCAGCAAGGAACTGTCCAGCCCATAATGTCAATAGTGCTGAGCTTGGAAAATCTGGCTTTGGAGCACTGCATAGGTTTTATAATTAAGCAGTTGTGTGACCTTGAGGGGCACCACATGCTTCAGTTTTCTAATACGTGAGATCTGGACTCTGCCTATCACAGATGGCAGGATACCGAGGGCACACTTACATCAAAAATCAAAAGAAAAGTCTGAAAGGCTGTAAATCTCTTATGGAAACACTGTTGGCCAGAAGGTTAATTGGTACATGACAGGACAGAAATCTACAAACAAGTTTTAGAAGGCTGAAAAATATAAAATTCTAGAACATTTATCCTAAGGGGGGAAGAAAGAGGCATAAGTAGACATCCACAAAGGTGCTCCCTGGAGTGCTGTTTACAAAGGTGGAAAGTGGGGGACGAGGGGGTGGTGTGTGACCCTAGTCTCGTCCAGTGGTGTTTCTCAGGCTGGCTGATCTGGAACTTGTTTAACCACCCCTCACACTGTGTGTTTTTTGTGTGTGTTTTGTGTGTGTGTGTGTGTGTGTAGTGGTCATCCAAACGGGACAGGCGGGCTGTCCCCTCTTTTTGTGTTATTGAAAAGAGCTCCTCACCAATCTGAGTGCTGTGCTTGCTCTCCCGGGTGAGCTAAGGACCAACAGGGCTGCAGAATTTTTCTCCTTCTAGTTCTGGTTTCTTCCTTTCCTTCTTCTCTTCCCTCTTCTGCGTTTGCTCCCACCCACCTGCCTCGCAGAGCGGGGAAAGCCTGTGAACACCCCAGCCTGAGAACACACAAGAGCAGCGACCCGTGCTCTCAAAGTTGGATGCACGCCTACCTCCAGGCCTGACCATCTCCCAACTCACTCTCACTTTTGAACGTTTTTCATTTGACAAGTCTAAGCTAATATTTTGGCATGAAGCATAGGCTCAGCTAGACAAGAAAACAACAGGCTGTTTGTTGCAGAATTAAACAGCATGAGAAATGGTTAAACACTTTGCTATCGATGTTCTGTTCAATTCACCAATAATTTATATATGTGTGAGTGGGGCCATGGTAGGTTGGGTGGGCTGGGGCGGGGGGATGAAGACAGTCACTGTCCTGGGGGCCTTAGAGCTGGTGAAGGAGCAGAGTGGTTACTTATCTACTTGTGTAATAATTAATCAAGACTCAACTGCTTTGACAGTGCAGAGAAAGGAGGACTTCGTTGCAATAAGGGTCAAAACCAAAGACACATAAGAAGTTTATAGTCCTATATTAAGTAGTTATACATATGTATTAATATGTATAAATAAGGACATAAATAAATGTATACTTATATGTATAAGTAAGGATGTATAAATAGACATATACTTACATGTATAAATAAGGATGTATATGTATAAATATTTAATATGTACTTACATTTATATACCAAGCACTTTTCAGTTGAACTATGGTGATAAATTCATAAGGACATCCAAAATTGTGATTAAGATCTCTGGATTTAGTATCAAACAGTCCAGGGTTTTAATTCTGCCTCCAGGACTTACCCAGTAATGTGGCTTTAGTGAACAATTGTTTAACTATTGTTATTATTATGTAATAATAGTAATAAACTGCCCTCCAGTCTCCATGTAAAAGATACTCAGTTTTAGGAGCAGATAGAAGCCAAAAAAAGCAGACTCTATATGAAATACATTGTCAATGGGAAATATCCCAAAGTAAGAAGGAAAAATACTCTGTGCTTTTTAAATCATGAAGCATTGTTTATAAAGGTAAAAAATTGAAAATTTGTCTCGGCGCCTGTGGCTCAAGCGGCTAAGGCACCAGCCACATACACCTAAGGTGGCGGGTTTGAATCCCCAGCCTGGGCCCGCCAAACAACAATGATGGCTGCAACCAAAAAAATGGCCAGGCATTGTGGCGGGCGCCCTGTAGTCCCAGCTACTTGGGAGGCTGAGGCAGGAGACTCGCTTGAGTCCAGGAGTTGGAGGTTGCTGTGAGCATGATGCCATGGCACTCTACCCAGGGATATAGCTTGAGGCTCTGTCTCAAAAAAAAAAAAGAAAAAGAAAAAAAAGAAAATTAGAGAGTGGAGTACTATCCTATATGTATTTTCTTCCTTTGTAAAATGGGAAAAATAATAGAATCAGCCCCAAAGTATTGCTAGGAGGTTTAAATACAAGTGATGCCCTTGGACCAGTGCTGGCCTAGGTAAACTGTTGTGCTTTCTATAATTAGTACTAGTTATATATGCGTAGAAAGGTTTAGGAAATCTTAGTGAGGATATTTTATTGGGAGAAGAATGGAGAAGGTAAAGAATGATGTATTTATTCTTACTGATTTTTTAAAAATTGAGTTGACATAATGTTTAAAACTATGCTGCCAGATATATCCACATGATAATTGGTGTGTATGTATAAAATAGTCTATAGTTACATAGATAATTTTAAATTGCACATGAACTTTATGGCCATCCTGTAAATATATGATATGAACATGTAGAATTCAAGCTCTGAGCATATAAATTTTAGATTCAGAAATATAAAGTAGTGAATTTTGATTCTGAGCCATACTAATTAGATTAGCTTGTATATTCAGCTTTCTGAGCCTTAACATTCTCATCTGTAAAATGGGCTGATAGCCTCTATCTTATAGGGTTAAATTCTATAATATAATGGAAGGGCATAGTGTGTCTTACACATAGTATATTCTCAATATATATCAGTTTTCTGGTTTTCTATCATCCCACCATCCTTCTTACACTTTATTTGAGTTTTGTTGACTCCTATTCTTTAATCACCAGGCTAAGTTCAAGTTGACTGCCATGAGGAATAGCACAGAAGTGACAGAGTTTATCCTCATGGGGTTAACAGATGACCCCAATCTCCAGGTTCCCCTCCTTTTAATATTTTTATTCATCTACCTCGTCACCCTGACTGGGAATGGGGGGATGATGGTGATCATCTACTCAGACTCCCATCTTCACACACCAATGTACTTCTTCCTCAGCAACCTCTCCTTTGTAGATCTGGGTTACTCATCAGCTGTGGCTCCCAAGATGGTGGCTGCACTGCAGTCAGGGAACAAAGTCATCTCCTACAATGGGTGTGCAGCTCAGTTCTTCTTCTTTGTGGGGTTTGCGACTGTGGAGTGCTACCTCCTGGCTTCCATGGCCTATGACCGCCATGCAGCTGTCTGCAGGCCTCTTCATTACACCACCACCATGACCACGGGGGTGTGTGCCTTCCTGACCCTCGGCTCCTATGTCTGCGGCTTCCTCAATGCCTCTATCCATGCAGCAGACACCTTCAGACTCTCCTTCTGTGGTTCCAATGAGATTAATCATTTTTTCTGTGACATCCCCCCACTTCTGGCTCTCTCATGCTCCGACACACGCATCAGCAAGTTGGTTGTCTTTTTTGTGGTGGGCTTCAATGTCTTTTTCACCCTCCTGGTCATCCTGATTTCTTACCTCTTCATATACATTGCCATTCAGAGGATGCGTTCTGCTGAAGGACGGAAGAAAGCTTTCTCCACCTGTGCTTCCCACCTCACCGCCGTGTCCATCTTCTACGGCACCATCATCTTCATGTACTTACAGCCAAACTCCAGCCAGTCCATGGACACTGACAAAATAGCGTCTGTGTTCTACACTGTGGTGATCCCCATGCTGAATCCCTTGATCTACAGCCTTAGGAACAAAGAAGTGAAAAGTGCTCTCTGGAAAACACTCAGCAAACTTTACCCCCAATCCTTAAGTGTGAAGAGGAAGTCAGCAAGTCACTAAGAGGTCAGCCATCTCTCAGACCTAAATGCTGTCATGACTTTTGAGGTTTTCAGGATTTAGTTTTTTCCTCCCCAAGAGTAGCGGTTACTTCTGCTATTAGGCAGATGTAAAAACCACTGCTTTGAAATGTCTTCCTCAGAAAGATAATCTTATATATGGTGTACTACAACATGAGACATTGAAACTTTTCTTGCATTAGTTTCTTGATGTGGTTTAAGGCAGAAGATAGACGTGTATAATTTAATGTGTTGAATTTTCCTCTCCTTTATTTTTGGTTAACATGAAGGTACATGCAATTAAGTTACCTTGTTTGCATACGGGGCTAAAGACCAGAATCCTGTCTTTATTTTTAATGGCAAGAAGTTTCCATTTGCTGTTTGGTATAAGGATCTCATCTACAATTATAGCATTTATTAACCAAATGCAGGGTGTTAGGTTTCTCATTTCTTTGTTCTCTGGGTTTGAAAGTTAAAGCTTCCAATGTAGACAAATGCTATTTCAATACTTTCAATAATGTGTCAGAGAAGGATGTCATTTAAAGGACAGGGAACTGGATCCGGATACAGGTGGCCCAGGATTAAATCTTTTCACTGCCCAACCCCCATTCCCACCCTTCCTCGCTGGTCACTCAGTGTTTTGCTAAACTGTTGAGGCTACTTTGGTAGGAAACAGTAAGGCAACTTACAGACAGAAGTATGGAAAAGTCTCAGTAGATAAATGGCTTCAACTTTGGCCCGAATAAATATACCTTTCTTTAGAGAGTCTGCTCTCTCTTCTACGCTTTTGGCCTCTGTCTAACATAATTACCAAAACATGAAGAAGATTTAAAGGAAAAAAAAGCCATTTTTCCCAAGGGCTATGAAAGGAGATATTTGTCTTCAGAATTAAATGCTTGCATTTCTCAGCACCCTCGAGTTTGGGGAATCTATTATGAATACATGTTAATAGCTTCCTGAGCCCTCTTCCCTCTTATTTTTTCAATAATTCAGCTCACCTCTGGGTCCCTGCTGCATTTTGATGTTCTGTAATTAGACGCTATAGGGATAAAACAGCCTGCCTGGAAATTTACTTTTAAGATAGGAATGGCACGGTGACGCACAGCGCGTCCTCCCTCGGGTCTTGTTTGATGTGCTAGATGGTGGGAGCGAATATGTGTGCGTGGGAAGGGCGTGGTGGTGATTAATTTTACTTCTCACATATCAACTGCTTGATGGTGTTTATAGCCACGATTAATCAAAGTCAACCACATAGCTCATGAGTTCTACATCTCCAAAAAGAAAAAAAAACAACAAATCGATCTTTATTTTAAATGCAAAACCCAGAAATCTTGGTCAGCTATATCCGGTGACTTAGAAAGGTCAAATTAGCTTTGAGATTATTAAATTCCATTATGCATAGGGCAGCCTCTGTCTGAGGTAAATCATAGCTAGGTCCTGTGGAGAAAGGAGCAAAGAGGGTGTTTTGGAACATGAGGTGAATCTGTGGGAAAAGCCCCTCTGGCATGGGGCTGCCAACACCTGGAAAGATCAGGGGCTTCAGGACCTGAGACCTGGACAAGCCGCACCTGCCTCTTGTACCTTCTCTTTCTCAGCAGTGACGCTCATCCAGCAACACAGCTGGGGAGACATGAGGGCTGGGAAAACATGAGACTTTCCCAGTGACTTTTAGAAGTGACAGAGCTAATGACTGCCCAGATTTGGAGATGGGCCTGGGAAGCAGCCAGCCAAGTGCTTTCCACCCTTAGCTCAGCTCTCTCTCTACTTAATACAACTGACTTCTCTTCTTCCTCTTCCTCCTTCTTTCTCTATTTCTTCTTTTCCTTCTTCTTCCTTCTTTTCTTCTCAAGCTCTTTCTAGGCTCAGCTCAAGCAAGCACTTTCTTCATCACTAAGCCATTGATCTCTGAAAATCTAAAGTCTGGTGTCTCTACGTCATCACTGTTACAGCACGTGGCAACGTGTGTTTTTAGGTGTGTTTCTTTAAGCTTCTGTGCCCCAGTGTAGGCAGAAAAATACAGTCTTCTGAGAGTTGACAGTCTGATGACTACATATTTCTATTTTCTGTCAAAATTCCCTCTAAGAAGTGCTACATTTGACTGTAAATACATGTAAAAGAGTACCAGTTCTAGTATCAAAAGCTGGATGAAAATCCTCATTCTTACCAGTTATGTGCCCTCAAAGGAAGTAATTTAATCTCTCTGGACTCAAGGTAGAGGATAAACTGTGAAGATAATATGAAATTATGAGAGTACAATCTGTGTGTGACCACCATGAACTGATGTGATTAACATAGACAATGGCTCATGCGTTTTTTTAATTTTTTATATTTTTATTAAATCATAGCTGTGTACATTAATGCATTTATGGGGTACACTGTGCTGGTTTCAAAATGTTTATGGAATTGTTAGACTGATGGATAAACAATAAGCTAAATCAATCTAGCTTTAGTTCATACCCTATATTGATGAAAAGCTTTATAGACTCTGCAAAATACCAACAGATAAGAATAAAGCTCTATTCTAAAACTCTAAAAAAAAAAGATGCCATGAAGTCAGATGTGTGAGCGTGCCCATCACAGTGGACTCACATTTGATGCAAATGAAATTCTTGTATGAGCTCTTCACTTAGCCATCCTTGTATTTCTCAGCAGGCTCCTGAGCTCCCTCACTCTCTCCCACCTATCCAAGTCCAAGATTGTATTTTCATCCCTTGTTTAACTTCCTGCCCTCCCAGCTCCCAGCTCTACAGTGGAGACATTTCCAGCTGACATTACATGAGTATCATTTATAGAAGCTCCTCAGAAGGAGACGTCTTGTCGCCAGCAAGACATCAATTCACAGAGTACACATTACTGTGGGGAGCTTTTCACTTCTACATGGGAAATCTGTCAAATGGAGACTAAATGCCTGTGTGGTTATTAGCAACACCCACCCTCTCCCCGCAGGAGCAGTCTGATGAATGAGAGGCACCGGGAGGAGGGCCTGCAGCTCAAGACAGTGTAATAAAGGCACAGGGAGACTTCCTACCTGAAATGTCCAAAAGAGAATGTGAAAACACATAAATCAGGGCAGCTATTTATATCCGGGTAGATTATTCTTTTAACAATGGATTAGGATTGAATTATTTCATACAGAAGTTTCCTTTTGTTCATTCGATGGTTTATCTGGGTTTATGTACAGGGGATGGAAAATTAAAATATTAGGAGTCCTTGACAATTGAAGCTGAAATTGCAGAGTCATAGCTGAAATTGCTATGAAATTTCAGCTTCAGAAGCTGAAATTGCAGCTTTTTAACTGATAGCTCAAAGAGCCATTGAAAATCATCCAAACCAACCCTGTCATTTTACAATCGAAAACCTTGATTTTTATAGTTTAACTTGTTTAAACCCACACACAACCAAATCTTGCTTGACTCCTCTGTAGACTTTATGTTTTATAAAGTTCTTATGTGTCAAAATACATTTTTGCCTTCATTGTTTTTCCCCATGAGATAGGTATTTGTGTTTTAGTTTTGCCCCTGAGGAAACCAAAGCTTTGAGAAGTTAACTTACCTACCTACCTACTGTTAGAAAGAGAAGCCGGATTTGAGTCCTCCCTGCTCGGTACTCTGTGAAAAGAACCATCTATTTTAGTAAATATCGATGAAGGGCTTATATGATGAATAAATCAGTTACAGACAGTCTTACATGGTGAGTCCCAGCAGTGTTGAAGGTACACTGGAGAATGTAAACAAATGTAAGACTATAAAATGCAATTCCTTCTTCGACAAAGCATACGAATGTGAATATATGTTGACTGATTTAACGCACTTGGAGGTTAGTGACTCAATGCTCAATAACTTTGCCGGCAGGAATTTTTCCTGAACCCCATGGCAAATGAATGGATCAAGCATATTTGTTTTCAGTCTTTATAGTTAGAGTTGGCTCTTTGAATGCTGCAGTGCACAAAGACAGCCAAGGCCTGGCCAATGTGAACTGGTCACAGGCTGCAGGAAAAGCATGACGTGAAGGTGATGAAGGAATCAGATAATTTTCCACGTTATTGGGAGCAGCTTTCAAATAGTGAAATGGAACAACGCACACACCTCTAGAGCAGTGATTTTCAACTGGTGCACTGAGGCACACTGGTGTGTTGTGAGAAGGTCTTAGGTGTGCTGTGAAAAATTTTAAAAATCATTAATTATGGGCCAAGCATGGTGGCTCATGCCTATAATCCTAGCACTCTAGGAGGCTGAGGCAGGTGGATTGTTTAAGCTCAAGAGTTTGAGATCAGCCTGAACAAGAGTGAGACCCCCATCTCTAAAAATAGCCGGGTGTTGTGGCAGGTGTCTGTAATCCCAGCTACTCGGGAGGCTGAGGCAATAGGATCACTTGAGCCCAGCATTAAGGTTGCTATGATCTATGATGCTGTGACACTCTATCAAGGGTGACAAGGTGAGACTCTGTCTCAAAAAGAAGATCATTAATTAAATTATTTTTGGAAGAAGTTCAAAGCATAGTATGTATATTTTGTTTGTTTGTTTTTAATCAACATAATTGGAGTGTACCATGAGATAAAAAAGATTGAAAAGCACTGCCCTAGAGGCATGATAGCTCAAAGCATTTGTCACCATTATCAAATAAGAGTAGAGAAAATAATAATTAGAACTCTTCAGAATGAGAAAGAATCCTGTGAGCAGGGACGGCTCCCTAGAGAAGGAGGGACTTGAGTCAAGCTATGAAAGGATAATATAGAAAGAGTCCAGAATTTCAAGATTCCTATCTTAGCTTCTAGTCCAAACTCTACCAATTACCAGCTATGAGACAGCCATAAGCCATTTATCTCTGAGACAATTTCCTCCTCATCAAAGTGGAGGTAATAGCACTGCTACCCCTTCCTCAAGGCTGGCATGGAGGTTGTAGGAGATAATGGGTGGGAAAGCATTCTCCAAATTGCCACATCTTTCTGACTATAGCATTGCTGTTGGTGAGAGTATTACAAGCAGAGCTGAATGGAGAGCCAACCGAGCACCTGAACCCAGGTGTAGAGATGGGATTGCACATGCCTGTTGGCAGGAGTTTTAAGAAAGCAGACAGTTCAGATTTGAAGAGGGTGGACCACTGATTCCTCAGTCTGTTACTTCCACAGACAAATTGAGACTTGTTCCCATCAAGGAAGTGAAGATTCTGGGCCTCTAAGAGCAATTGCCTCCATATAGAGAAATCATACTTTCCTAGAAGAATCTCTGTAGAGTGCCAACACTCAGCTATCTAGATCCAAGCCCAAGAATTCCACTTCCTGTTCATAACATGGGATTTCTCAGTCATAGTCTGTGATTATTTCACAAGGCAGGTGTGTATGTGGGGGAAGATGTTTGTAGCATATTTGTTCAGCAAAAAGCTTACATGCACATGCATCCACACATGTGTATATCTCTGTGTGTGTATACATATAAACTTTCTACAAATCAAAGAGAAAAAAACAGACAACCCAATGGAAAGTATAAAATTTAAATGTCTGGTCTATGGACGTGTTCATTTGTTTGGTCATGTTCACTCATTTATCTCCAGTTTCGGGTAATAATGAATAAGGCTGATGAGAACATTTTGGCCACATATCTCAGGGAACTAATGCATTCATTTTTCTTGGACATATACACCTGGAAGTAGAATTGCTAAATTGTAGGGTATATATATTTTTTAACTTTATTTAGTGATGTCACATTATTTTCCAAAGTAGTTGTGCCAATTTATAGAACTGTCAACACTGTGTGAGAATTCTCACTGCCAACACTTGGTGTTACTGGACTGGACTTTTTTTTTTTTTATCGTTTTTGGGGCCAGGGCCGGGTTGAACCGACCACCTCTGGCATATGGGGCCGGTGCCCTACTCCTTTGAGCCACAGGCACCAACTAGTATTACTGGACTTTTATTTTATTTTATTTTATTTTTTGTAGAGACAGAGTCTCACTCTGTCACCCTCAGTAGAGTGCCGTGGTGTCACAGCTCACAGCAACCTCCAACTCCTGGGCTTAGGCGATGTTCTTGCCTCAGCCTCCCAAGTAGCTAGGACTATAGGTGCCCACCACAATGCCTGGCTATTTTTTGTTTGCTTATTTGTTTGCAGTTTGGCTGGGGCTGGGCTTGAACCTGCCACCTTTGGTATATGGGGCTGGCATCCTACCCACTGAGCCACAAGCACTGCCCTATTTACTGGACTTTTAAATTCTGACAATTTGGTGAGTGAATAGTGTCTTGTATTATTATCTTAATTTGCATTTCCTTACTGATGAAGTTCAGCACGGTTTTGTTTGCTTTCTCCTCCAACATTTTCACCTATCTTCTGTTGTGTAAAAATAAAGCAAACCATGAAGAAATACAATCAGAATGATGAGAATGAATATTTGGGGGATTTTCTTTCCTCCTGATATGGATGGTGGATATATTAGTGTTTGGTTGGTAACTATTATTAAATTGAATCTAGATTTTTTATATTTGAAAAAGCTTTTGTTTTTTAAGTATATTCATAATAACAAGAGTTTAGAGAGCATTTAACAGTGCATAAGGTATGAGGCCTGGTAGAAGAACACAGTGGTCTCTGAAATTGAAAAAAACTAACTGTATTTGCTATCATCCACTTGTTGGACACGCTAGAAGCCTCACTTCCCTTATCTCTGAAAGGCAGCAGTAAATTCCTAGAAAGCTATTGGGAGGAATAAGTGAATTAAAGTATAAAAAGTATCTAGCAAAAACACATGGACTAAATGAGTGTTAGTTTCCTTCCCTCCTCCCCAGCCCTCCTCACAGACTGAGGAGTACTCTGTGGTGCATACACACACACACCCCTCATGATTTCTTTATCCACTCATGAATGGATGGGAACTTAGGTTGATAGCAACCTGGATGGAACTGGAGGCCATTATCCTAAGCCAAATACTTCAGGAATGGAAATGCAAACACCCCACGTATTCTCTAATAATTGAGAGCTAAACAATGGGCATGTATGGGCACAAAGAAATGTGAAGGCATTGGAAACCAAGAAGGGAGGTAGAATGAGAAGTGTGAGTGGTAAAAATTTACCTATTGGGTATGATAAACTCAATTTTGGTAATGGGCACACTAAAAGTCCCAATTTAATTGTACTCCATTAATATTTTGAAATAAAACACACGCAAAGGTAAATCAAGCATAATTCTTATTCAAGGAGTTTATATAAATTTGCATTATAAACTTTTCTATACATGCTCTATTTCATGGTCCAGATGTTAAAAGAATTTACATCCAACAAAACATCTACCTTCAAGAATTTTCTAGTATAAACCAAAGAGGAGATAAAACCCATACCTGAGTAATTTTAACTCTATGTAGAAAACCCAGGAAAGATGGATACAAATGTGTGGTAAGTAGATAAAAAGCATAGATTCCAGGGTGGGGAATGAGGAAGATAACATTTTTCCAGGACAAAGAAGACAGATACCGTGAAATAGGAAGGAGGTTATGCAGGTGTGTTTAGCAAACACTGCCTGTTTGTTTGGAGTATATTGTTTGTGAAGAGAAGGAATAGAAAATGAATTTGGAATGGTATCTTTGTACCCAACTGTGGAGACTATTCTCTTTCAGACTAAAGTTTTCAAACTTAAACTGTAGATTCCAATTCCACTAAGAAATTCTAGATATCATATCAGAGATAAAGATTTCCAACTACTCTAGAAGAATATTTAGAATAACTTTGCTTAGGTACCTGTGTTAAAGATTTTGTTTTCTTTGGGGAAATTGTATATATCTACCTAAAAAGTTATTTGAGCAACTGCTGTAGCTGACACTCGTCCTTATTTGTGTATCTAGAATCCATTTTTCTTCTTTAAAATGTTCTGATTACCTTGGGGAATGAGCTCATCCTCGCTGGGCTGGTGGAACCTACCCAAGACCCATGGAAGCTGAAGAGAGGAGAACCTTTCCTCCCTGCCTGCTAGAGAGAAGTTCCTATAGAGGAAATGTATAAAGTCTCATACAGTAGCAGACCTAAGTCCTGAGCTCAGCCAGTAAGAAGTTGCCATGCCCCTAAATTTGACCTTCAACTGATGCAAAGACAGCATCCAGGCTTAGAGCTCATCTGTTCCAGGGGTGAGATTCTGGTCAGGCCGTTTCAGACACGAGATGAGTCTTTGCTTTTGACTTCTGTTCCTTACCCCTCTGAAACACCTTTGCTTCCTGCCTTTTACCTAATTTTCCTTTGACACTGAGAACCTATGGATATCCTTTCAATTACCTCCCCTTCCCTCTTTCAGTTAGCCCACCTTGGTGTGTGTAGATCTCTGTGAGAGATACTCTTCCAGGGACTATCATGTGAACAAGAGATAGTGACGGATCTCACGAAACTGTAAAATGTTAAAGAGCAGGGGAAAAAAAAACACTGAAAAAATATAAGAGAAGCCCATAGCATTTCAAGTAGAAAATCAGCAGGAGAGTGAGTAACGCAGAGAAAGCTTTGCCGTAAAATTTAACCTAACAGCAGAGAATGTCGTAATTACCAAAGCATCCATTTTGTAATCTTTTTTTTTTTCCTTTTTACTTGTGAACAATGACACTACAGATCTGGAATTACTGTTATGTAAAGATGAAAGAGAGAGAAAAGGGCTTCTCTTTGTTCCACCGTCGCTTGTTCGTGACGAGGAACTTGAGGCTTGGGGAGAAGTGGTTTCTGAACACCTTGTGTTGAGGAAGTAGCTGAGCCAGGCCTGGGGCTGGAGCCCACCTCTGCACGTCACCTCACACGCCACAGCTGCTGCCACAAGGCCACAACCTATTTTGTGCTTGTGAGTACCCACTTAGTTTGCTCCCCCCGATGCTTTTCTGATAGAATTGTCCTTTGTCCTTAGAAACACATTAGTTATTTTCTGTGCAGACAATGGTCACTCCCTACCTGGGTGATACGTGGTCCTAACTAAAGAGAAAGTTATGTTTCGGAGCCAAGATGTCAAGTTGACTGTCAAGTTAATTGTGCCAACCTCTTCCCTTTAGGTCCCTAGTATGATGCTCTTTGCATTTTCCCTCCCCGATTTTGAGAGGCTTCTCTTTGCTTCACCGTTGCGTGCCAATAACAGTGTTCCCCATAGTGGGGGCCACAGTGCCCTACCTGCATCCACAACTGAGCTTCTTTTAGGGATTGCCTTCAGCTGGAGGGGGCCACCTCATTCAAGTGATGGTCATTTCCCCAGGTAACCCCAACAGCTGAAGAAGTGTCACCATTTTCTACAAAATGACAACCTGTGATTTGTGAATCAAATTTCCCATTTTACAGATGATAAAACTGAGGCTCAGATCCCCAAGTACTAAGTGGTAGAACCAGGATTCTTATCCACTCTTTTTCTGGCTCTTCAAGACTTCTACTCTATCCTGACCTTCCATTTTTCTATTCTTCATATGAGGAGACAAGGGCCAAAAACCTTTAAATGGCACTTGTCATGTCAATAACTGGAGTGGCAGGGTTGAGTCCAGACTCAGGATTTTCTATCTCCCCCTCTGCACCATCAGCTAGCTCTCCCGGACCATCAGCTAGTTCAGAATCCGGACTCCAGCTGCCTTTCCTGAATACGGTTGGTGCAATGGCATTCTCACTTTGATTGCAAAACTCCTCACCAAATATAAAGCTGAAAATGTAGGCCACCTGTCCATGTGATGGCATTTCATAACAGAGATAAAAATAGCTCTCAGCTTGCTTGGCCTGTATAGAACATTTTAAAAGCTCATATTCAAATTCACTCACTTCTTGGATTAATGTTAAGATTATGGCTTTTCAGGCTTCTTTCTCTCATGTTCTATCTCACCCAGCAGAGAGTAGATTATGCTTGCTCACATTTTTTTCTATGTGAATTACTGAGGTCTGATTTTCAATGATGAATTTCGTGACCTTATGTTCTTTGCTGTACCTGCAGAATTCATTTTGGAAGACGGGAGAGTGACATGGTCAGTGCACATCCTCTAGAAGGCTGTGTATCTTTGGGCAGGCCTGGAAGCTTTGCCTTAAAATGGACACAGAATCATACATATTTCCTGGAACTATTGTGATGATTAAACAAAATAACTCATAGACAGTATTTAGCTCAGTTCTGGACACAAACAAGATGTGGCAATTAAGTTCACAAACTCATCCTAGAAAAAGTGCTGTATACCTCATGGCTGGATATGACTATGGTCACCTTTGAAAGCTGTGCCCCAATACCAGTACCTAGACCACCCCTAAAGCAATTTTGGAACTCTTTTTCTGGAATGGCCATTCGAGCTGTTGTCATAGACAAAAAGTCACCAACACATAGCATAACCGCTGCCTGGGACCTTCTGTTTTAACACTGACTATCCCAAGGTTCTCAATCCCAGGAAATCCCTCAATCCTGGACAAATCAGAAGAGTTGCCTACTCTACTCACCATCAGTAAAAAAACAAAAGGTTCTGTGTTATTCATTTATTCAAGAAGTGTTTATTTATGACAAATGCATTCCAGACACTTTAATGATATTTTAAAGATAAACATGACAAAAATGTGTCCTTAAGATCTCTGAAACTGGCTCGGCGCCTATAGCTCAACCGGCTAGGGCGCCAGCCACGTACACCTAAGGTGGCGAGTTCGAATCCCCAGCCCGGACCCGCCAAACAACAATGACGGCTGCAACCAAA
>NW_003852604.1:1350758-1353971 GCF_000181295.1 Otolemur garnettii | reverse complement strand
AAAAAAAAAAAAAAAAAAAAGATCTCTGAAACTAATGAAAGAGAAGTATGAAATTGGGCAAATTGTATGTGGCTGTCCTGAAAATGGGTATGAAATGGTCAAAGAGTCTTTCTCTGAGCTGCATGGCTCCTAGAAGGACACATTGCAGGAATTTCATGGATTAACACTTCTGTCTAATATGGGATTTTTTTCCTAAGCACTAATGCTAAGGGAACTTAAAAGGGTTACACAGGACAAAGCATTTATATAAGCAGGCAAGTTAATCAGCTGGCTGTTACTTTGCTACAGCACATCTAAGCATCTCTAATAGGCTGATGAACAAACCCTTGACTCTCCATGATAAAGATCTTTTTTAAGTTTTTGTTTCTAAAGTTTTCATGTGTTTGGCAATATAGAATTTTTGGCACCCATGTAATGGTACCAGTGTCCTTTGACAGAAAGAAAATCTAAGTGGGGGCATTTGACATTGAACATACAAATCTCAGAACAGGGAGAAAATTGCCAAACCCCAATTTCTCATGAATGGAGCAGCCAGTTTCAGTCACAATAGCCAGAGCTGTGGTCTTAGCCATTTCTTTTTTTTTCTCACAAACCTCCTTTCAGAGTTTGATGAGCACATGAAGGCACAGAGGACAAGAGGCCTCCATGCAGATGCTTGAACTTGTCTGAGCATGCGGGAGAGATGCAAAGCCTTAGGAACTGAAAAATCTTGTTCTTTAAGTGCATTTTGAGCCATCATATCAGCAGAGACGGAGAAAGTCTTCAAAGACTGAAATAGATCCTGACACAAGAAAGAACTACGTGCCCGGTGCGGCCCAGCATGGGCTGATAGCATAGAACACTCAGAGGCAGTATGACACAGAATAACAGAAGCGACTTTCATATTCACAGAGCTTCCTTCCTATTATGTGCGTTGTCTGACTTAGTCAGGAGACAGTTTATCGTGGCTATTTTAGGCTGTGCCTTTGGAAATCAGCCTTCTTGCCTTTCAATATTGTTTTCACCATTGGCAGGTGATACGACCCTGAGGAAATTACCAAAATCTCTACGTCTTATAATTCCCGTCTATAAAGTAGCAATCGTGATACCCAGAGTATCTTTCTCATAAGGCTTGCAGAAGTTGAATGATGTACTAGTTCCAGCCTACTTCCTAACTCAGAGTAAATCTCAGCGAACATTAGCTAATATTAATATTATTCAGTGGCAATTATTAGTATCATTTGTGTTTCACAGACGAGGAGTCTGAGAGCAGGAGTGATCTGCAGCAGCTTCATGCTGTCAACCCCATTTATCTTCGAAATAACCGAACTTCATTAGTGAGGAGGAATTGGAAAGCAGTGTCATATGTTTCAGCCTTATTTTTTTTCTCAGAAGAAATAAATCAAGAAAATCATTTCCCTGGTCTCTTCTTAAATTATTTTTGCCTGAGTCGCCACTTGTCCAAGTGAGCAGTATTTATATCTTTGTGAATCACATATTTATGTACGTGAATCATCCCCAGACTTGTGTGGGTTTTCTCCCCAGGTTATACGTGTTTCAAGTGTGTCTCTACAGGATGGGGACACTAGGGAATGTGCCTAACAAGAGATACACAACCTGGGGATGCTCTTCAGCTTTAGGGGGCATTGTCACATCTCTAGGACATTCCTTGCAGGTTTAAGCTGCCTCTGATCTGTCCTCCCTCCAGCCTGCCGAGAAAAAGAGAGAGGCAGAAAGAGGGAAGCTCCCGCCACATAAATATTCTGGGACTATTTTTAAAGTCAGAAGTGAGCGTCTTTATTTATTTTTCTTTTTTTTAATTGTAATAACACTTACCACGAGTTCTGCCCTCTTAACAAATTTGTAAGTGCCCAATATTAGTGCCTTGTACCTATTGCTAACTACAGGTACATGTTGTACAGTGAGTCTCTAGAATTTATTCATCTTGCGTAACAAACTTTATATCTGTTGAACGCTCCTCCTTTCCCTTCTCCCCAGCCCCTAGCAACTGCCATTCACTGTCGGCTTCTGTGAGTTTGTCTATTTTAGCTGCCTCAAAGAAGTGAAATCAAGCTCTATTTGTTCCTCTGTGATGGGCTTATTTCACTCAGCACAATGTCCTCCAGGGTCATTCGTGTTGTTGCGTATGGCAGGATTTTCTTCTTTTCAAAGGCTGGTAATATTCCTCACAGCTTTCGGCTGTGTCTGATTTCTGCTCTATACAGCCTACAGGAAGGACAGAGGCAAGAGGAAGAGAAATAGAGAGGGAAGGAGGGGGAGAAGGTGGGAAGAAGGCGAGGAGCCACTGAAACATAAACACGTTGTGACTATTTTTAAGTCAGAAGTGATGTTTTTATTCATGTTTATGTAAGACAGAGGAACGCCAGTAAAACCCATAGAAAGTCCATGATTATTTGCTGACCCTCATTTGTTTCCACCGTGAAGTATTTAAATCCATCTGCATCCAAGAAAACACTTTCAAGGGCACTCCGCAATGTGTGTTAACTTCCTGCCTTGAGAGGAGTAGTTTGACTAGACCAGGCAGCCACTTAAATTCTGTTATTCATTGGTTAAATGATTGACAAGTTTATTATTTCAATATATGTTTGTGGGGCACTTGCTATGTGCTTGACCCTACTATGGATACTGACTTCCCGGTAACGACAGCACTGGTAGGTTAGACGTGGAGGTTGAATTTTATTTTGTAGGCAGCCACTGAAGTCATGCTACCTTTTCTATCTTTCTTTCTAGATCCACACTCTGCCATGTCTCCGGGGCAACCCATCACAGGAGGCTCACTTCACGGTCTCCATCATCCAGACTATTTTTCCTTGTGGACTCTTATTCAGTTTGATGAGTTCATGATTAGAAGCCAAAAAGGAAGAAATAGTGAAGTAGGAACTGCAGCCAGCTTTTTACAGAAACTCTGGTCCAGAAGGAGGCTTAAAGGACAGAAGTTTAGCAAGTTAGCTGATGGTTCGGAGCAGAGCCAAGAAAGAAGATTGAAGAGCGCACTTCAACCTTCCTGAGGTGAGCTGTGACCCCCAAAATACAACCAAAAGGTCATGGAAGAAGCCCAAGTGCCCATTGATCCACGAATGGATCAACAAACTGTGGTATATGTACACCATGGAATACTATGCAGCCATTAAGAAAGATGGAGACTTTACATCCTTCATGTTCACATGGATGGAGCTGGAGAATGTTCTTCTGAGCAAAGTATCTCAAGAATGG
>NW_003852604.1:1322552-1350610 GCF_000181295.1 Otolemur garnettii | reverse complement strand
TACAAGTGAATCTTTCTAAGAGTAGAATGTGAACGTTTTAGAACAATAACTAAGAAAATGACATGAAGGCTATGTTAACCAGTTTGATGGAAGTATTTTGGATTGTGTGTGACAACCCCACACTGTACCCCAGAAGTGCGTTAATGTACATAGTTACATAGTTACATTAACATCAATAAAAAAAAAAAAAAGAAAAAAAATAGTGAAGTATTTATTTCCTGAACTTCCTGTCTGCTGAGCTGGAGATTGGCAATAGCTATATTTTTTTTTTCCTTAAACTCATAGCCCTGCCAGGCTGTCTCTCTCCCATGGCTTCCTCTTGCTGAGAAAGTGATTTCTATATAAATATAATGAAGTTATTTGTATAAAAGATTATATCTAGGGCGGTGCCTGTGGCTCAGTGAGTAGGATGCTGGCCTCATATACCAGAGGTGGTAGATTCAAACTGGCTCCGGCCAAAAACTGCAAAAAAGAAAAAAAGATTATAACTACCTGAACTTCTTTTTATCTCATAGAAATTTACTCAGGTTGCAAATAAAAGATCATTTATTGTTATGTGATTTAAATTACAGGGTAAGTATTTTTAACTTCTGCATTTTTATTATAATAAGTATTTATCATGACATGGAAATTTAATTCCGATTTCCTTATATTTTTGAACTGTTTATGTGCTTTTTAATTTTAGATATTTTTGATATAGTTGAAGATAATTGATTTTAGTAATAAGGTCAAATAATAACAATAGGTGATAATAACAGGTTTTTTTTTTTAAAATCACATTTTTAATTGACAAATAATAATTATACACATTTATGTACAGTGTGATGTTTTGACATGTTTACAATATGGGATGACTTAGTCAGGCTAATTAAAAAAATCCATCACCTCACATACTTAAATTACTTTGTGGTAAATACATTTGAAGTCCACTTTTTAGATATTTAAAAATATGCAACGCATTGCTATTTATTATTACCACCATTATGTGCAATAGGTCCTCCATCCTAAATGAAACTTTGTGCCCTTTGATTAATACCTCCCCATTTTTCATCCTGTTTTCTTTCTGCCAGACTCTGGTAACCAGCACTCTACTCTCTATTTTCATGAATTCAACTTTTTAAGATTCCTTGTGTAAGTGACATCATTTGATATTTGTCTTTCTGTGTCTGGCTTATTTCATTTTACATACTGTCCTCCAGATTTATCCAGGTGGTCCCAATTGACAGGATTTTCTCCTTTTTGAGGCTGATTCTTATCCCATTGTGTATAGAATCATCAAAAAGAGAAATGATAACATAGGTTGGGACGTGTGTGAAGAAAAGGGAGCCCTTGGGCATCCTGGGTGGAAATGTATATTAATATAGCCATTATGGAAAACAGTACAGAGGTTCCTCGGAAAGCTAAGGGAAAGAACATGCAAAGATAGGGTTAAGAGAACCCCCAAACCCCAGGAAGATTGGATAGAGGGAAGGGCTGGATAAACAGGAATGTAGGGTAGAGGGGTTGCTAACAAATGGCCAATGGCCCCATAGCATATATAGAAAGGGGGAAGGGGAAAACCAGTTTCATCCCTGCAGGACAAGAAAGCCAGGTTGCCTAATCTAAACTGCCAATCAGGAGTTTAAAGGATTCAACTTTGCTAAAGGGCTCAGTCCCACAACACCTGTTGACTCTCAGGAGCATAGGGATAGTCTCAATGACTTTGTCCTGTCAGGGGTGCCTCTAGGCTCTTTCCATCTTCCATGATCTTGATGAGCCCCCAGGGATTACAAGTCTGGTGCTTTCCCCTGGATTGAGGTGGGATTGCCCTGCTGAGAAGTCAACTTATCTACCTCCCACAGTAGGAGTAGTGACCATGGGCATTTGAGTTACTTCTTCATGTAACTTGTGACCTTGGAGCCTGCTTGGATTCAATTTTGTAGATACTGCTTCCGTTTGATGATGAAGTGTTGCAGTGAATGGCCAACTTCATAGCTGGATGCGTTAGATAACATCCAGTTCATGAGAAGTAGCTCAGTTCAGGTCACATTGTAAGGTGGTGGCTTGTGGTTAAGTTTCGGTCTCTACTAAGGCTCAATGGCAGACAAAGGGCTGTTTCTCAAAAGGAGAGTAGTTATCTGTAGAGAATAGCAGGGCTTTACTCCAAAATCCTCTGCAATTTACCTATAGGAGCCTGCCAAAGGCTACAAACAGTATCTATATCTGTCAATAAGATTTCAATCACAACTGAATCTGCTGGATTATATGGCCCAAGTGACAGAACAGGTTGATGAACTTAGCTTGGAACTGTTACAAAGACTTCTGTTCTGGGACTCAACTCAAAATCAGCAGCTTTTTGAGTCACTCTGTAAATGAGCCACAGTAAACTACCCAAATTAGGAATATGTTGTTCTCCATATTCAAAAAGGTCCACTGGATGTGTGGATCCTTTTTGGTAGTAAAAAAGGCAAGATGCAAAAACTTATCCTTTATCTTAGAAGAGATGTCTCAACATACCCTTTATCATGGACCTTCTAGAAGTTTCACTGAGGTGGAAGGTATCTGAATTTTTCTTCGATTTGCTTCCCATCCACTAGTATATAAGAATCTTTTTTTACCACTAAGTATAGTTTCCACTTGCTCATTGGATCAAATCAATATAATGCCATCAAAGTAATGGTCCAGTATGATATCTCACAGAGGAGAAAAGTGATCAAGATCCCTGAGAACTAAATTAGGACAAAGTGATGAAAAGTTGATGTATCTCTGATGTAGGACAGTAAAGGTGTATTGCTGGCCTGGCTATGTAAAGGCAAACTGCTTCTTATGAGTCTTATTGATGGGGCTGAAAAAAGACATTTGCCAGATCAATAGCTTCATACTACATACCAGAGGATGTGTTAGTTTTCTCAAGTAATAAAACCACATCTGGCATCAGAACATGAATGAAAAATAGGAAAAACTCATTTAAATTGGTAGACAACCTAAGAAAGTATGTAACAGAACTTAAAGAAGTGAGTCATTTAAGGTATTACAAAATACAGCTGAAAGCTTTGATAACAGGCTAGACCTAGCAGAAGAAAGAATCTCAGAGCTTGAAGACAAGGCTTTTGAACAAAGATGTAGAAAAAAATAATTTTTAAAAATCACCCATACAAATATAGGACTATGTGAAATGAGCCACTCTGGAATTAGAGTCACCACCTAGTTAAGTTTATGATAATTCACTGTCATTCCCCAATATCCATCTGCTTTTGCACGGGTCAAATAGGAGGGTTAAATGAGGATGTGGTGAGAAACGCCACCTCTACATCCTTCACGTTCTTGTTGGTGGCACAAATCTCTGCAATCCCTCCAGGAATGCTTTTGGTTTACTATTTTTCTAGGTAGAGGCAATTCCAGTGGCTTCCATTTGGCCTTTGCCACAGTAATAACCCTAAATCTACATGTCAGGGAACCAACAAGGGGATTCTGCTAGATGCTAAGTAAGTCTATCCCAACTTTGCATTCTGGGAAATGGGAAAATGATAACAGGATAGGCTTGGGAACACACTGGGTACTTTTTGTTGTTGTTGTTGGGGTATTTTTCACTACTTCTTCAATCTGGCTACTTGTTAATAGCCTGCATCATATATTTTTGAGCATATCTTCAATGTAAGTTTAGTAGTGACAAATTCCCTTAGTGTTTGTTTTTCTGGAAAAGTCTTTATTTCTCCATCCTTTATGAAACTTACTTATGCAGGACACAAAATTGTTGGCTGACAGTTGTTTTGTTTAAGAAGACTAAAAATTTGGCCCCATTCTCTCCTGCCTTATAAAGCATCTTCTGAGAAGTTTGTAGTTAGCCTGATGGTTTTTCTTTGTAGATTGTATGTTGCTTTTGTCTTGCAAATGTTGAATTTTCTCCTTCCTTTGACTTTGGCCAAGTAGATGAGTCTTGGAGATGTCCTATTTATAATGAGTCTTTTTGGTATTTGATGATCCTCTCATATCTGTATATCTGAATCTCTGGCAATACCAGGGAAATTCTCAATAATTCTCTTAATTAGTCATTTTTAGGTATTTCATGCTTTTGCTTTTTCTTCTTCTACCCATAATTCATATATTGGCTCATTTCACATAGTTCTATATTTCTATGAGTGATTTTTTTAAAATTCTTTTCTTTACATCTTTGTTCAAAAGCTTGTCTTCAAACTCTGAGATTCTTCTGCTAGTTCTAGCCTATTATCAAAGTTTTCTGCTATATTTTGTAATTCTTTTGAAGCCTGATTTCCATTAGATTTAGAGGTCATGTAATCATAATGAAAGCAAGGTGGATATCTCATGAGATAGAACACCATATTTGTGAAATATGACTAAGCCTTCTTTTGCTCTTTCTAAACAAAGGAGTCGAAGGGAAACTTGAGAGCTAACAAGAGTTAATGAAGCTGTGATAGAGGAATTAGAATACATGATTGTGGCACAATAGGAATTGTGACTTAAGACTCTAAAACTATTTAAAAATTAAAATGTAAGTTACTTAGAACTTGGAAAATCTTATCTCAGGTCAGAATAGGTAATGTTTCCACCATAGACTTTAGCTGAATGGGATAGTACTATATTATTTCTCACTGCCTGTTTGTTCACCTGTATGAGATTTCACCCTCCATTACCATTTTTCTTCTTAAGCACAAAAATTCCCTGGCAAATGTGGCAGGACTATATGATGACTGGATTCCAGCTAATGGAATATATATGTGAACATATATGTGTGCACACATGCACACACACACATACACACATACTCTCACAAACCTGATCCCAAGTTGGCATATATTGTCACCCATGCTTTCTTTTTCTATTCACAGAAATCTCTGAGGTCATGTGTGGAAGATGGTAGTATTTCCAAGTGTAAGGAGGCTGAATTTGTTTGTCACCACTTGGAAATGAACAACTAGAAAAGCCACACAACCCACTTGTAGTTTTAATAAGTAATCAAATAGGTGATCAAGATATCTCAATTAATCTTGATTTGATTAATTTACACTGTATGCCTGTATCCAAACATCTCATGTACCCCATAAAGATGTATGCCTATTGTAATTAAAAAGAAATTATTATGTATGCCCATAATAATTAAAAAGAAAATTTTATATGTAAGGGTATAACATACAGAACAGAAAAGAGAACAGAGATTAGTTTTCAAGGAGAATAAAATTGGAGTCCCAGCCATGTGCTAGATTTTAGTCCCAGTCAGGTGACAGCTTCAGCAATCAAGGGGCATGAAAAGCACAAAAGAAATGTACTTGCAAAATGAAAGAAAAAAGTTCCACATTGTGTATGAAAATAATGTTGTCTGGGGTCTTTGTGACTAGTTGAATGCTCCAGCCTGTGTTCTCTTCCCTGGTCTAGTGACCACATCAGTTGCTGCCAAGAAAATTAATAGTCTCGTTTTCTTTATTTTTGAGAACAGATGGGTATACTGGAGAAGAAATAATGATTCACATACCCATGACTTTCCTTAGCAAGTTCTCTTAGAACTTGGTCCCCATAGGCAAAATTTTAATTAAAATATTCAGTACATGAGACATGGAGCTGTGGATGTATTCACAGGAGGAATTGTTCCCTAGGAGCTTCATGTCAGAGTGATCCCCTTCAAGACATCAGTCACCAGACCCTTAAATCCCAATCTGGCTTTATTCAAGCTCACTGTAGTGGGAAAACCTGGTGCCTGAGCAATCTGGTTTACTTGATTTTGCTTTATTTTAAAGAGGTCTGCAAGGACCTAACAGGTGAAAGCCTTTGCCCTCATAGTGATGCTGCTATGAGAGAGATGTGGCAGTTTCGAATCTGGTGAGGGTGCAGTGGGTTGGTATTTGTGTTGTTCTGTCAACTTATGTTGGCATTTGTGAAGATGAGGATTTCAGGGATACTCAGCAGCCATGACTTCACGTGTCAATAACAGCAGTGAGAGATATTGGGGGTCTTCAGTGGCAAAGGGTACTGAAATCTTCCCAATCTCTTTCCACCATGTAAGTCATGGCTACAGGGATCACTTCTGACACAGGGTCTGTCTCCTGGGTTTGCTTACAGTTGTAGTTACACCAACGTCAGATGCATAGTGCCTGTGCATCAGCTATGAAGCCAAGCTTTGAAGCACAAATTGGATTTGTTTTGGCTTTGGATTCCAATGGCTTTGGATTCTGGAACACTGATGACACCCACGCTTGGCATGCAGGTGCCCTTGTTACTGCACTGGGAACTGTGTGAGAGGTGGATTTGTTTTGGCTTTGGATTCCAATGGCTTTGGATTCTGGAACACTGATGACACCCACGCTTGGCATGCAGGTGCCCTTGTTACTGCACTGGGAACTGTGTGAGAGGTGCAGGTTTTTGTGGAGCTGCAGGAAAGCTGGGGTCCAGAGTACAGGTGTACTCATGGCTACTGTGGTTCTGGGCTCTAGGGTTCAGTCTAGCTCACTATTACAGTGGAAGTGGTGCCTGAAGTGTGCGTGCACACATTGTAACCGAGGCTCTAAGGTGAGAGCCAGGTCTAGGTTGTAACAGTGGTAGCTCCAGAGTTTCAGGCATGTGCAGTGTTTGAAGAGGTGGTTGCTTTTGTCATGGGACAACACAACAGTGGTTCCTTCTTGGGGGGTGATAGTGCGACTGTATGTGTGTCTCTCTCTGGGGCCTCTGTTGTGGGGAGTGGCTGTTGGTTACCTCAGTTGTGAAAGATATCACTATTCTCTGCACAGCAAGTTGCTAGAGACCACAGTAGCACTCATGAAATCATTGATAATGAATAATGATAGCTTCTTCTTTGTCACTGGGCATTTCCAGACATCTCAAGAGTGCGCATCTCTTTGCGGTCTTTTTAGTTATTCAGTTATTCCACCCTCCTCGTTTTTTGTTCCACTGTGTTGTGGCAGGTTCTTGAAATGCTTCCTTGAGCTAAGGCTATTGCCATTCATGGATAATTGTCTATTTGTCGTTTCTTGTGAGGGAAAGAGGCTCGTCTCCCCCATTCTGCCATCTTGCTGATGTCAATCTATCTCTGTTTTGTTTTAGTCAGATTTTGTTTGGAGAGGATATTGAGATGAAAATTGTCAAGGAAAAGATCTCTCTATGGAGAAGTTATGCTGACTTCTGCTGATTTCCTTGAAACTCTGGTCCTTTACTACATATTTTTTATTTTGCTTGGAATGATCTTTCCGACACTGGTTCTTTGTCATTTTTAAACTTGGTGGAATGTTAACTCTCATAAGAAAATATTCTGACCAATCAATGTAAGGTAGATTCCTTCTTTTCTCTCTCATTTTTAAATGTATAGCTCTATGCTTATTCTTTCTCTCTCTCTCTATATATATATATGTGTATGTGTGTGTGTGTGTGTGTGTGTGTATACGATGTTCTACATATATTTATATCCCTCAGGGTGTTTTCTTGCTTAAGTGTCATTCTTCTTCATAAGACTTACGTGCCACGTGCATAAAAATGACATTTATTTTGCTTGTATCTATGATCCAGATCTCATCACTATGGCTAAACCCATTTACAACCAATAAACAGTTGAATGAATTGATATTTCTTCTCAATAGTTCTACCATTTAAGGTGAATTAAAGGGAGCACTAATTCCTGAGGTCCACTTGCCTTATTTAATGACAGAACCTGTGTTCCCATCTCTTAATATTTACGTCAAATTATACTCCTAGAGGTCATGCTTTCACTTTATTTGTGCATAAAATTCAAAAAGAATTACTGAAAGTAATGTAAACACACATGATTTTTCACAACAAGGAGAGCTGGATCCCTACAGGCATCTTAATCACCAGATTCCTAGTTATGTGAGATAAAGTATTTTGTGACCCTCAAAGGGCATGGATCCCCTGAGATCTCCAAGACCCTATAATTACCTCCTGGTTCCCATTCTTCAACTATTCATGTATTTACATGATTCCATTTGGTTTCATATTTGAGGGAGAAGCGCAGAATCACTTTGATGATTCATTTATTCATCTGATTGTTGATAGTTATATATTGGCAAAAATGACCTAATAGATTACTGAGAATCTGCAGTAGTGTCCAGGGAAAAAATTCTCAACAATAATGATGTTGGTTGTGGTTATGATGACCACCCTTTACCAAGTATAAGGTATTTTAGGAATTCTATTTTTTTTTCTTATCATAGCAACAGTCTTCAGGGTGGATGTTTAGGGGGATACCTTTTATTATTTCCTATTTATAGATAAAGATATTGAGGCTAAAATGGGTTCAGTGACTTATCTCAGACAACAGAGTGGCAAATATAGGAGTATATATCTTGTTAGTTGATTACAAAGCCAATAGCATTTTTTCCCTTCAATTTCTTTCTGATTAAAAGAACTTAAAACCTTTTGGACAAACACTAAAGACTAGTCTCCGAAAATGATGTTTTCTTTCTTTCAAGAATGAATTTCTAATTTGAGATCCACTCACATAGGAAGGTGCTGGACTTGTATGTTGCCTTGCTCAAGGAAGAAGGTAAGACCCTAGATCAAATCTGTTATCTACTCATAAAGTTGCAGAAGTGGAGGTAACCTGGAACATGCATCAAGGCATCTATTTATCCTTTGGCTTATTCAGAGATTTGACTTGAATATTTTGAATATTTATTTTATTTATTTTATATATTGGGAGGTTGTATAAGTTGCATATACCTTGTCTGAAGTGATTGGAATGAGAATGTTTGGAATTTCATATTCTTTTGGAATTTTGGACAATTTGCATATACATAATGAGATATCTTTTGAAAAAGACCTAAACACAAAAATTTATGTTTCATTTATACCTTATACACAAAGCCATAGTAATTTTAAACAATAATTTTAATAATTTTGTGTATGAAATAAAGTTTGTGTTAAGTACTTAGGTGTGAGATTTTACATCTGTGCCCTCGTATTCATGCTCAAAAAGTTTCAAATTTTGGAGCATTTTAGATTTTGAATTTTTGGATTAGGGATGTTCAACCTGTATGTTTAAACACTAATGAGTTCCTATTAGAACATATATTCTTACTGTGTGGCATAACATAAAAACAAAAGAAGGCTTTGGGTCCCTACTTTACGAAGTATAAGCTTGTATTACTTTGAATAAGTTATTGAAACGATTTGTATCTCAGTTTTATTTTTCAAGGAATGTAACCATGTTAGTTATCTTGACGAATCCTAGAATTTTTAAGAGAATTGAATGGGGTATCAACATAAAATTTTATTGTAATCTGGAAGCTCATACTAATATATATATATATATATTTTAAAGAGACAGAAGAAATGGTGAATAATAACTGAGGAAGAAATCAGGAGGAAATTATAAAATGCACTGAAATAGAGACATATAAAATTACCTGACATAACTAATTATTGGAATGAGGAGATTTGGTCTCACATTCTAAATCTGCCACCCGATAAATCTGGTGTTGGATATACACAGTTTAGTAGTTGTATCATGGACTGATGGATTGCAGGGTAAATGAGATCAACAACTATCACATACCTCTGAGCAAATGACAAAACAATGCTCTCTTCTTAGGAATGAAGAATAAGAAGATTATGATCTAAATAGCTCACTCATAAATTTAGACGTCTTTGTCTATTGACCCTCATGAGGTCAGAGAATGTACCTTGGGCATCAGTGTGGGTCTGGCAATTAGCATGTGACCTGATGCACCATATGGAATCAGTGCTTGTGGAGAGAAGAAGGAACAAGCAGTATTCAGAAGTTCATGTGTCTAATTGATTGGTATTACCAGAGTCATGTTCCTTTTTAAATTTTATGAGAATTTGAAAGTGTTAGATGTTGTTATAAATGTTCATGGATCTAATCCTTGTCACTAAATTGAGATCTGGAAAAGTAGATTATTCCCAAAAAGCTAAGCAAACCAGTGTTTTCTTTTCGTTTTTCTTTTCACGTTATTTTTTGTCTTAATCAATAGAAGATAAGTGAAATGAGCTCACCTTTTTCTGCTAATCATCAGAATTCTCAAATATTGGGCACATTAAGAAAAATGCTAAAAAAACTATATGGATGTCTAAAACTACACTATTGAAAACCTACATTTTTGGCTCAGCGCCTGTGGCTCAAGCTGCTAAGGCACCAGTCGCATACACCTGAGCTGGCAGGTTCTAATCCAGCCTGGTCCCGGCCGGGTGTGGTGGCAGGTGCCTGTAGTCCCAGCTACTTGGGAGGCAGAGGTAGGAGAATCGCTTGAGCCCAGGACCTGGAGGTTGCTGTGAGCTGAGATGTCACAGCACTCTACCCAGGGCGACAGCTTGAGGCTGTGTCTCAAAAACAACAAACAAAAAAACCTAATTTTTTTTTCTTTTTTAAACTTCCAATTAATGTGAGAGTCCATATGATTAGGTTACAATGTTTGCATTTGTAAGGTAATGACCGAGTTGCAGTTGAGTCAGTAAGTGATCTTTATTCCTAATGTCATGTTTTTCAATTATCCACATCGACTTCCAATGATAGATTTAATCCATTTATCAGTTAATCAATCAGTCAATTAAAGGGGTTACTGTCTTGTGCTCAGTTTGAGTTAAATATGAAAAGTTTAAAGGAATTTTTTTTATGATAAAGAGCAAAGGCTTAGATTCAAAGTGACTTAACATCACATCTCACCTGTTCCAGTTAGTAAGCAATCTGATGATCTTGTCTGAATCTTTGCTGCACCTTAGTTCAGTCATCAATAAAGTTAGGAGATGGGGCTGCATTATCTCTAGAGCTCTTTTGTGGAAATCTATTTACTATTAATAATTTAAAGTTGTATTCTGTTGTCATGGACACATTTCAGATCCAGAATTCCCGGAAATAAGTGATTGCAATACTGAAAGAAAGCACAAAATGGACACCCTGAAGGATCTCAGGAGTCCTCTCTCCATTTATCATTTTGATTTTGTTCTCTCACTGTTACAGGGCAGCCTCATAATTCTAATGGAGAACAATACCCAGGTGACTAAATTCGTTCTCGTGGGGTTAACAGATGACCCAGAACTGCAGATCCCACTCTTCATAATCTTCTTTTTCATCTATCTCATCACTCTGCTTGGGAACGTGGGGATGGTTGGGTTGATTCTATTGGACTCTCGTCTCCACACCCCCATGTACTTTTTCCTAAGTAATCTCTCCCTGGCAGACTTTGGTTACTCCTCAGCTGTCACTCCCAAGCTGATGGTAGGATTCCTCACAGGAGACAAAATCATCTCCTACAATGCCTGTATCACTCAGTTCTTCTTCTTTGTAGCCTTTATCACTGTAGAAAGTTTCCTCTTGGCATCAATGGCCTATGACCGCTACGCAGCAGTGTGTAAACCCCTGCATTACACCACCACCATGACAACAAGGGTGTGTGCTTATCTGGCCATAGGCTGCTATGTCTGTGGTTTCCTGAATGCCTCCATCCATACTGGGAACACTTTTAGACTCTCTTTCTGTAAGTCCAATGTAGTTGACCACTTTTTCTGTGATGCTCCTCCTCTCCTGGCCCTCTCATGTTCTGACAACTACATCAGTGAGATGGTTATTTTTTTTGTGGTGGGATTCAATGTCTTCTTTTCTATCCTGGTAATTGTGACCTCCTACCTATTTATATTTATCACCATCCTGAAGATGCAGTCATCTGAAGGACGCCAGAAGGCCTTTTCTACATGTGCCTCTCACCTCACTGCAGTCTCCATCTTCTATGGGACAGGCATCTTTATGTACTTACAACCTAGCTCCAGCCATTCCATGGGAACTGACAAAATGGCATCTGTGTTCTATGCTGTAGTCATTCCTATGCTGAATCCTCTAGTCTATAGCATGAGGAACAAAGATGTCAAGAGTGCTTTTAAAAATTTTGTAGGGAAGGCAAAGACTTCTATAGGGTTCATATTTTAATTTTATAGAACTCAAAGGCAGTGTCATCTACCTCAGATTAATCTTCACCCATGAAGTCCAGCATCTGGACTTTTTCAGGCACATTTTCTATTGACTATCTTTTTAAACCTATGTATTGCTCATTTTTTTTTTTTTGTTCTTTAAGTGACTCGTGTTTTTGGTTAAAATTTGGGCATTATAATAAAATATAGTATATTCTTGAAATTATGTCTCCTCTCCCATTTAAAAAAAATATATATATAGGTTTGGTGATGATGTTTATTTGTGTAATACTCTTTCTGGGTTACTTATGTTAATTCTGTATTATTTGTCACATGTGGTCACTGATGTCATTACTCAGCTTAGTGGTCAATTAACAACTGGACAGACTTTTAAAAATGCTGTAAACCATTAATTCTCTGAAGCCTTGCATGTAGGCTTTGTATGGAGCTTGTCTTTAATGTCCCAACAGTTTGAATTCTGCCTTAATATTTACTTACTATTTGTTAAAAGCCTCAAGGTTAGCCAAAGATGAAACATTAAGTTCTTCTCAGGCCTCCTCTGAGCAGGTATGGGACCTTGAACAGGTGCACAATTTTCATGATTCCCCAGAAATAAATGGGAGCCTTTCAAGGCCCTCTGTGGATTTCTAATGTTCTCAAAAATTTCTTGTAAGACTTCGGTCAGATCACTATCTGCTCCAACTAATATTTATATGTTCATGCAACTGCAATATTAAGACAACTGCTGCTCATTGCTTTGACAAACACCTTAGGATTAGGATTTTTCTGATTGTGTGAATTGAGTAAGGTGAAATCAAGACAAAAGTGAGTTAAGTTTTTCTATACAGCTGGCAAATAAGTGAAATAGCAACAATGAGGCCTTTCAGGAATCTCCAGTGATTGTTCAGCTTATGTTTTCTTTTTCTTTTTTTTTTTTTTTAAGACAGAGCCTCAAGCTATCCCCCTGGGTAGAGTGCTGTGGCATCAGAGCTCACAGCAACCTCCAACTCCTGGGCTCAAGGGAGTCTCCTAACTCAGCCTCCCAAGTAGCTGGGACCACAGGCGCCTGCCACAACACCTGGCTATTTTTTTGATTGCAGCTGTCATTGTTGTTTTTGGTGGGCCCAGGCTTGATTCCAATCTGCCACCTTAGGTGTATGTGGTTGGTGCCTTAGCCACTAGAGTAGGGTGACTAGATTTTAACATTTGTAAAGCGGGACAACATGGCTGTGGGGCGGGGCGAGGGCAGGGCAGGGCCTGAACAACAATGCAAACTTGGATAAACAGTTCTCAATAATCATTTATTATCTCTCAACAATTATTTGTAATTATTACAGTTTAACATTATAAAATTAACAAAAATAATATAAAACTCATATTTTGGTGAAATAGCCACATGCAGCTGAAAACCGTATATTGCCTTCCTGTTCTCCTGCCCGTTCGTGCTTTCCAAAAATCGGGACTTTTTAAAAATGCCGCAGGACTCGGGATAAATTGCTAAAAAGCGGGACTGTCCCGCCAAAAGCGAGACGTCTGGTCACCCTACTCTTGAGCTACAGGAGCTGAGCCAGCCACAGGCGCTGAGCCCAGCTTATGTTTTCCTCAGCTACCATCATTCCCTATTAGTTGCTTTCAAGGCTACCTACAGAGCTGAAGAACAGAGTAAGTTAAAATGCCACAACATTCACTATTGCTATTGAGATGCAGCCATTTTTCTTGAATAACATTGCAAGCCTTCGATTAACTGCTAGAGTTTTGAAATTTTTCATTGTAAACACGATTGTGTATGTCATCATTGTTTTTAAGGAAGAGCAGACTTTTGGAGGTCCATACCCTACCATTGTGGAAGTGTTTCTCCCACCCTTTTTAATTTAAGCCTATACCTCTTAGCACATTATTTTATTTTTTCTTAATATAATTTGCAATTATACATGTATCTGTGAGTTAAAGTTTTTAATGTCTCCCCATTAGATCAAGGATTATTTATGTAGAAATTTTATCTTTTTTCTGTTCTGTATACTACACATCTAAATCTAACACAGTGGTTAACATCTGGTTGGAACTCAGTAAGTATTTTATTGACTTAATAAATTTATGCATAGATAAAGGAATGTCTTCTCAATGTTGTGATGAAGTATTTATTGTCCTTCCTGCTCCTGGTAACCATGTGGAATTACTAAGAAAGGTGATGTGAATTGTGAAGTTGTGATTATTCTTGACAAAGATTCCTTGCATTGTCAAGAAGAAATGAGTCTTGAGTATCTACTTAGGATTCATGAAACTGGAATAAGCAGAAATTACAAAAAAATTGCCATACTTTTTGCTATTCTACAACTTTCATTGAACTGATTAGAGAGTTAAGAATATAAGGTAATTAAGTTACTCAAAAATTTAATAAAAGATGAATCCCTCAAAACAGGTGGGAAAGGCACACTTGTGTACCTGTGATAGATGCTTCTTGGTTCCATACCCATCAGCAGAAGAATTTAGCTAAAGTTTTAAATTTTAAATTAATTATTAAAGATGTATGTGGGCTTGCAAGAGACTATAAATACCTTGCAAATGCAAACACGAGGGGAATGTGTACTTAATCTTGTGTTCTTCTCCACAGATCTCTCTTGGTGTTTACAAGATAGATTAGGAAGCAGGATGGGATTTTTCAGAAAGATTCACTCATACTTCAGGCTTAGGAGAGGGAAATAGCAGCCTTTGCAAAAAGATCATAAAACCCACCAACATTCTTCTCCCTTATCTCCCAATGGAATAGAAACTTTAAGCCACTATTACCCTTAGGAGATAATAAAGGTTCATTAGAATTGAGATAGAAGAAAATAAAACCCTCTACTTATGAGGGTGAATCAGGAAAACATATGGGACAAGACCATTAGAGAGGTCTACTATACCCAGAGGAGGTTAGGCCCCCACCCCTGATAACCAGGAGCACAGTTCCTGTGTAAGACTAAAGGAATATCAAAACAATAGAAAAGGAACCTATCATCCACAACCACACTATGGCACTTTGAGTAATAAGCAAAAATTCTACTGCTAGGAGCAGGCCATGAATATAGAGATCCTTTGTGAGGTTCAGGTGCAAGAGAAAGACTTACAACTAAGGATGGGATAGATATTGAGAAATACATTGTGGTAAACCAGTTCCCACCCTAAGCACATGGTAATGCCTTTGGTACGTGAGGCCTCTCTCATTTGGTTCACTGATGGTAACCATAGGAACAAGAAAATATAACTCCAGTTCACCTTATAACTAGGTTGATGCAACTCTCCACATTAAAGACAAAACATTATAAGAATGTGGGTCAATTTTCAGGCATAAAATTGTTTACCTCAAGCTGTACTGTTTTATATAAAATATTTGGCTTTCAACAGCAACAAAAAGTTACGAGGCACACAAAAAACCGGAAAGCACAATAAGCTGCTAACAGACAAAGCAATCAGCAGAATCAAATGTAAATATGACCATTAAAACTGTAATAGTTAATATAAAACAAATATGATTAAAATATTAAAGTCTTCAGTAGAAAAGCTGGAAAATATGACAATCATATGGGTGATTTTATTGAAAGGATGAAAAATCAAGAAATAATCTAATGGGAATGTCAGAAATAAAAAACAAAACAGAAGAAAAAGTATGTTTTGTGTGCTCATTGGTAGGCTCAACAAAAATGAGAAAAGAATTAGTAAAATTTAAAACAGATCAATATAATTTATAAAAACTAAAATACAAAGAGTGAAAAATAGAATAAAGGACTGATGAGATATGGGACATATTGAAATCTCAGTAAGAAATGAAAGAGATAAAAGGGAAGAAGAAATATCTCTATGATGGATGTGAATTTTCCAAAAGTAATGACAAACACAAAACCACAGATTCAAAACACACAGAGAATATAAACCAAGACAAAACCCAAAATACACATACACATATACACACACACCCTTGTGCATGTCACATTCAGAGTGTTGAAAACCAAATACAAGAAAAAAAATCACAAATGTATTCAGAGGGAATAAAAGGAATTACATACAGAGGAATGAAAATAAGATTCACAGCAGATATCTCATCAGAAAAAATGCAAGCCAAAAAATTCTTTCAAGTGCTGAAGAAAATTTAAAAATCCTCTTAAATAAGAACTCTATATTCAGGGAAAATATCATTCAAACTTGAAAGAGAAATAGAGAGTTTCAGACAAACACAGGCTGGGAGTTCATTATCAGCAGCCCTGTACTGCAAGAAATATTAAGGAAATTTCTTTGGGCAAAAGAAATATGATACCAGATGGTAACTTAAATTTGCACTAAGAAATGAAGATCACTGAAAATGAGGTAACTGAAGATAAAATAAAACCCACTCATTTCTTATTTTTAATTGCTTTAAGAGATGATTGACTAACATGTAACTAGTAGCAATGTATGGTCTATTCACAGAATATGTAAATTAAATGTAAAATATATGACAATAATAGTATAAATATTAAATGGAATAATTTGTAGCATATGATTGCAAGGTCCCTATATTGCTTGTAAAAATGGTACAAATACTATTTTACAAGTAGACTTTAATTAATTCAAGGCATATATTGTCAACTCTAGGACAATAATTAAAACAATTTTTCAAAAGAGGTATATGAATAATAAGTCAATGGTGGATATAAGTGGAATTATAAAAACATTTAATTAATTGCAAAAGAAAAGAACAGAGGAAACAAAGAACAGAGCAAATAGAAAAAAACTGGAAGTTACAGGTTTAGATTTTAATTTACCATATCAATAATCACATTAAAATAGTGTAAACTTGCCAAGTTGAAAGTGTCATATAAGTTTTTTAAAAACAAGACCCAACTGCACGCTAACTACTAGAAACTCTCTTTAAATATAAAGATATTTTAATTGCTTTAAGAGATGATTGACTAATATGTAACATATACTTGATTGACTAACATGTACATATACTTTGTATGTATTAGCCTGTCTAGTAAAAGATTACAAAAACACAAGCAATGAAAACACTTAATAAGGAGAGCTGGAATCATTAAGTTAAAGAATATCAGAAAAATAAACTTTAGAACAAAAAATAATACCTGGGAAGAAGAAAGATGTGACATGATGATATTGGGGTCAACTCTATAAAAAGACATAATAACCCACAATGTGTTTGAACCTAATAACAATGCTACAAAATACATGACATAAAAACTAATAGAGCTGAAAGGAAAATATATTGAGACCTCTGAAGACTAAATGTGTGTGTGCCCTCAAAATTCATATATTGACATCCTAAATCTCAACATTACAGTATTAGGAGGAGCCCTCACAAATGGGACTAGCACCCTAATAAAAGAGTTCTCAGAAATCTCCCTCACCTTTTCCACCTGTGATGACAACTACCTGTGAATAAGGAAGCAGGCCCTCAGCAGACACCAGATCTCTCTGAGCTTTGATCTTGGACTTCTCAGCTTCCAGAAATGTGAGAAATAAATTTCTGTTTTTATAAACCACACAGGTGATGGTCTTCTTTTATAGCAGCCCAAGACAGAGACTTTAACAAATGTTTCTAGAGCAAGTAGACAGAAAATCAGAAGGACAGGACTGAGCATCACCGATCAACATGTCCTAATTGACATTTACAGGAGATAAAAATCATAGGTACCCTTGAAAGAGAAGAAGTAAAAATTAAAAAGCATAGAGAACCTAGTAGAGGGAATAATGGAGGAAGCTTCGTTGATCTCACTAGAGATTTAGACATCCAGATACAAAAAGGTCATGGAACTCCTGGAAGATTGATTGCAAATGGAACATCTCTAGGGCGTATAGTCATTACACAGGCCAAAGTCAAAGTGAAGGAGAAAATTGTACAAGTTGTGAGTGAAAGTATTAAGTAACTTACAAGGGAAAACCCATCAGACTAACAACAGACTTCTTAGTAGAAACCTTACGAGCCATGAGTGAATGGAGTCCTATCTTTAGTCTTCTTAAACAGAATAACTATCAGAAAAGAATTTTGTGTCCTAAAAAACTAAGTTTCATAAATGAAGAAGAAATAAAGTCTTTCCCAGAAAAGAAGTCACCAAGGGACTTTGTCACCACTGGCCCCACCTTACTAGACATGCTTAAAAAGAAGATGCATACATCAAACAGAGCAATTGATACCCACCAGTGTAAAATACCCCAAAGTAAAAATAACTAAATAAATAAATAAAATTTAGCTCTTATAAAACAGTAACACAAGGGAGTATACAAAGCAACAAAACAATGTATTTTTGAAAAGACAAATAAAATCAATAGACTAATTTCTGGATTTACCTAAAATAGAAACAAAAAAAAAAAAAAAAGGAGATTCAAACATGTTTAATAAGAAATGAAAAAGAATTAGAGACATTGAGCATTTGTCCATGAGTTTGTTGGCCATTAGTGCATCTTCATTTGAAAAGTTTCTGTTCATGTCTTTTGCCCACTTTCTCATTTGGTTGGTTGTTTCTTGTTGATTTGCTTGATTTCTTTGTAGATTCTAGTTTCAGTCCTTTATCAGATATATAGCATGCTAATGTTTTCTCCCATTCTATAAGTTGTCTGTTTGTTCTTTTGATTATATCCATGGCTATGCAGAAGCTTTTTTATTTGATCAGGTCCCATTTATTTATTTTTGCTGTGGCTATGATTGCTTTTGGAGTCTTTATGAATTCTTTGCCTAGCCTGGTATCTAAAAGAGTTTTTCCAACATTTTATTGTAGGATCTTAATATTGTTTTCTGTGTTTGGTATAAGTCTTTTATCCATCATGAGTTAATTTTTATGAGTAGTGAGTGGTATGAATCCTTTTTCAGTCTTTTACATGTGGCTATCTGGTTTTCAAAGTCATGATGAGCCATCACCTAATTCTAATAAGAAGGGCTTCTATTAAAAAGTCCCAAAACAACAGATGCTCTAATGGATATGAAGAGAAAGGAATTCTTATACACTGTTGATGGGATTACAAACTAGTACAACTTCTGTGAAAAATTGTATGGAGATACCTCAAAGAACTTAAAGTAGACCTACCATTTGATCCAGCAATCCCACTGCTGGGCATATCCCCAAAAGAAAAACATCATTTTATAAAAGAAAACCTTCACTTGAATGTTTATAGCAATGCAACTCACAATTGCAAAGATGTAGAAACAACCCTAGTGTCCACCAATAAGTAAATGAATTTAGAAAATGTAGTATAAAAATCCTATGGAGTACTACTCAGCCATAAAAAAATGGTGATCTAGTATCTTTTTGTAACAACTTAGATGGTACTGGAAACCATTTTTTTAAGTGAAACACCACAAGAATGAAGAAACAAACATATGTATTCTGTGCCAAGTTGGAACTAATAGATCGACACTAAAGTACACATAAGGAAGTAAGCTGGGGGAGGAGGGGATGGGTCATTTCTCACCTACTGGGTACAGTACACACTAGTTGGGTGAAGGGCACACTTATAACTTTGACTCAATTTGTAGTTAACAAAAAGTATGTAAACAAAACATATGTACCCCCTAATATGCTCAAAGAAATTAAAATATTATCTTATATTTAGAAAACCCAAAAGAATGCTCTGAAAGACTTCTAGAATAGATAAATATATTCAATAAAGTCTCAGCTTACAAAATTAATGTACACAATCAGTAGCATTCTATATACTAATAGCCAACTTGAGAGTCAAATCAAGAACTCAATATTATTTACAATGCAAAGCTGTGAAGAAAATAAAATAGCTAGGAATGTACTTAATAAAGAAGGTGAAAGAGCTCTATAAGGAGAACTATAAAACACTGATAAAAGAAATCAAAGGTGATACAAAAAATGTAAAAACATTCTATGACCATGGATCAGAAGAGTCAATATTTCTAAAATATCCAAAGTGGCACCCAAAGTGATTTATAGACTCAAAACAATCCTTATCAAAATACTGATGTCTTTTTTCAAATAATTGTGAAAAACAATCCTAAACTCCATGGGGAATCAACAAAGACTCCAAATAGCCAAAGCAATCCTAAGCCTAAGCAAAAAGAACAAATCTGGAGGCATCATGTTACCTAACTTCAAATAGTACTACAAGTCTGCAGCAATCAAAACAGTACCAGACTGGCATGAAAGGAGATACATAGATTGGTGGAACAAAATAGAGAACCCAGACATAAAACCATATACCTACAACTAACTGATTTTCAACAGAGCAGACAAAAATATACATTGGGGAAAGGATGCCATATTCAATAAATGATGCTGAGAAAATTGGATAAGCCACCTGCAGAATGAAACTGTACCATATCTCTCACTTTCTACAAAGATTAACTCCAGATGGACTGAAGACTTAAATATAAGACCTGAAACCATGAACATTCTAAAAGAAAGTGTGGGAATAACTCTTCTGGACATCGGCCTAGATAAAGAATTTTTGACTAAGATTTAAAAAGCAAATACAGCAACAACAAAGATAAATAAATGAGACTTCAGTGAACTAAAAAGTTTCTGCACTGGAAAGCAAATAATCAACAAAGAGACAATATGCAGAATGGGAGAAAATATTCACAAACTATACATTCAACAAAGGACTAATATTCAGAGTCTACAAGGAATTCAAACAAAATCAAGAGCCCAAATACACCATTAACAAGTGAGCAAAAGACAAGAACATATTTTTTTTTTCAGAAGAAGATATACAAATGACCAACAAATTCATGAAAAAATGTTCAACATCAGTAATCATCAGGGAAATTCTAATTAAAAGCACAATGAAGTACTTATTAATAATCACCCCTGTCAGAATGGCCATTACTAAAAAGTCAATAACATTAGACGTTGGTAAGAATGTGATGAAGAGGGAACCCATATACACTGTTGGTAAGAATATAAATTAGCACAGCCTCTATGGAAAACACTATGAATTTCTCAAAGAACTAAAGTAGATGTACCATAGATGTAGGATATCCAGCAGTCCTACTACTGGGTATCTACCCAAGGGAAAAGAAGTCATTATATCAAAAAGGCACCTACACTTAAGTTTGTCACAGGGCAATTCAGAGTTGCAAAGATATGGAATCAACCTAAGTGCCCATCATCTGATGAGTTGTGCCAACCTATAGAGCCTGATGGATCTCCTGGGGGTCCAGTCTTCAGGCCACTGTCACTCCTGGTACCTGTGGGTGCCCTACAGGTGGAAGGTAGGAAAGGGAACAACTGTAGGGAAGAAATAGAAGAAAGTACAGGATGCTAGTTTTTATTTAACACACACTGCATACAAGGTGCCTAGGTTGTCTTCTTTAGCCTGTCAGCAAAACTCTAAGGTGAATTTTATTATTATTTCTATTTTGTAGATGAGGTGGGTAAGGTTAAAGAGGTGAAGTCCAAAATGAATTAGGTGTAAATGTATGTATTTATTTCTGGGTTCTCTGTTCTGTCAGTTTATGTGTCTGTTTTTATGCCTGTACCCTGCTGTTTGGGTTATAATAGCTTTGTGGTATGTTTTGAAGTCAGATAATATGATGCCTCCATCTTTTACTTTTCTGATTAGGATTATTTTATCTATTTGAGGTCTTTGGTGGTTTTATACAAATTTTAGGATTTTTTTTTCTATTTTTAAGAAGAATGTCATTGGCATTGCATTGAAGAAGAGCCTCTGTGCCTTATGAAGCAACTTTGTCATCTTCAGGGATTCCTATAAGGCTAATATTAGTTTTCTTTGAATTATCCCAGAGCTCTCTGAGAGAATGATCCATTTTTGCTCTCCACTTCTCTTCCTCTTTGAGTGTTTGGGAATATTCAAAAGCTTTGTCTTCAATGTCATAAATCCTTTCTTCTTGCTCCATTCTGTTACTGTGGGATTCTACCATATTTCTCAGGTCTTTGAGGGCTGCAAGTTCTTGTCTCCATGTGTCAAAATCTTTGGTGATTTTTGTTTTTGAATTCATTGAATTCTTGAGACAACTTTTGAAATGCTCCTTTAATTTCTAATTCCAACTTTACCTCCGTTCTATTAATCTTATTTGTGATCCAAATTCTGAATTCAATTTCTGACATCTCAGCCATTTGTTTATGAATGGAATCTTCATTGTGTCCACCATGTCATTCCTTGGGGGAGTTGATCTACTCTGGTTATTCATGTTACTGGAGTTTTTCCACTGATTCCGCCCCATGACTATTTACACCTTTTGGCTAGATGAGCATATAAGGTAAAGTTGGGTTGGGGGCTCTTAGAGTAGTGATTAACCAGTCCTTTGCCCAAGAGTTTGGACTGGTGTCTGTACCTTTTCCCATAGAGCTTTGCAAAGGACTCATATAGTGCTATCTACTGCCTGAGACACTGAGGACCTGCTTGGTGTGGTGAGGCTAAGTGGCTCTGTTTTGTTTTCAGCTGGTCTCTGTCCTATCCTAGTTTTAGCTGTGGAGAAATACCAGCAATTAAGTCACCCTGCCCCTCAGGGGCAACAACTGGAAAAGAAAAATCAAACCTTCCTACAACCACACACCCAGGGAACCATTTTGGATAGTCCTCAGGTGATTGGTCCACTCCGAGAGATCCAAATCAATTGTCCCAGTCAGCACCACGTCTCAAGTGGGAGAATTGAAAAGGTCTCTGGCTACCAGATAGCAGGAGTCTGCTGGCAACCCAAGTATGACTTACTCTAGTGCTCTGTGGAGTCAGAAGGACCCACCCAGCAAATGAATTAGTCTGGGAAGGTTGATGCCTATTTCCCTACCTTACACCTCTGCCACACCCAGTCACTGGTAACCCTGCAGCGCTGTGACCCAGTTCCCTCAAATGAGCCAATGCTCCAGGGGTTTGTGTCTACCTGAGTCACAGGGAGATCTATGTCTCCTCAGCCAGGCTGCTACACTCTGCCACCATCTAGCAGGGGAAGCTGAGGCCTGACAATGTCAGGTGATTAATGGAAGCTGAGGTGGTTCACTTAGTTCCAGCCCCACCCTGATTGATGTTGCTGACACTTATATTTTTGCAGAATTTGTGTTTCTATCCCAGCTATAGTACCTTGTGGGTGAGGCACTGTTTTAGTTCACAGAAACTGCAACTCAGCCTCGCCGTGCCCTGCCCAGGCCAGTACCACCTCACGCATACTCTTTGTTCATGGAGCCTGAGTTTCTGTCCCAGATCTGTTCCGTCAGTGGCTGCCACTGGAGAAGATCCCCTGCTTCCCTGGTTGCCCAGAGAAACAGGGGGTCTTTCCAAAATATCCCCAGGAGTGTGAGTCCTACTGTTCCTGCAGCTGCACTGCTGCTCTGTGCCACAGGGCACTGCCTCTCCTTCTCCCATATGGATTTCCCAGTCCACCATCTTCTTACACCTGCGCTGCAGAATCAGCACAGACCTGCAACAATTTATGCCTTGTCCACACCTCTTGAGAAAATGCCCAAGAATCTGGACTCCATGGGTGACAGTCTTCCAGACCTTGGGGTGAGAGTGGAGTGGAGTTCTGGGAGTTCAGAATTGCAGGTGAAGAATGTATACAGTTTTATATAGTTTTATGCCTGGCAGGAGAGTGCCATGTTTCACTAGTAGGTCCTCTCCGGGGAAGGAGTTCTAGTTTTTAGAGGGTCTCTCCCATGGGATAAAATAGGAAAGTATACTGTGAGCAGTTCTCATGGGTGGGGGACTCCCATCCGCTTGGCAATGGATTTTGTAGCTATTGTTTGTTTCCTTGGGGTTGCAGTTCACCTCAGCAGGGTTGATGTGTGTGCTTCAACCTTCTCTCTTGGCTCAGCTCCAAACCATCAGCTCACTTGCTAAACTTCTGTCCTTTAATTCACCTTCTAGACAGGAGTACTTGTGGAAAGCTGGCTCCAGCTGGCCATCTTGCCTCTGCCCCCCAACAACTGTGCTTGATAGACACATATAGAACACACCATCCCAAAGATAAAGAACATACGTTCTTCTCATCACCCCATGGAACACTCTCCAAAATTGATCATATCATGCTGTGACTGATATTATACCAGTTACTCTCTCTTCCAAATTCCTGACTGCAGGACTCACATCTCTTCCAGCCATCTTCTGTTTTAATCCAATTTCATCCAGGAGACCTCCAGTCTTGACCCCAAAACGGCATGGTTCTGGTGTGCCCACAGCCTATGTCTGGAAGAATTAATATTTTTAAGTGTCAATACTATCCAAAGTGACCTGCAGATTCAATGCAATGCCAATGACATACTTCACAAAAATAGAAAAAACAATCCTAAAATTTGTTTTGAAACAACAAACACCTAAAATAGATGAAATAGTCATAACCAGAAAGGTGAAAGCAGGAGGCAACACATTATCTGACTTCAAAATATATCACAAAGCTATTACAACCCAAATAACATGGTACAGACATAAAAACAGACACATAGACTAATAGAACAGAATAGAGAACCCATAAATAAATAAATAAGTACATGTATAGCTAATTCATTTTTGACAAAAACATACATTGTAGGAAGGACAGTCAGCTCAAGACATAAAGCAGAAGTGGCAAGTAGTTTCCTGCCTCCATCACCACCTCTTCCTGTCACAGGGTTGTGGGTGGAGAGAGGGTTGTCGGGGAGAGAGGCAATGATCTTGGGTCTACACAATGGAAATCAACTCAGATAACTTATGCAGAAATGGAATTTATTGGAAGAATAATGGTGTATGCTCATAGAGCCAAGGAAAATGTTGGACAATTAGGCTAGGAAAAAATAATGTTAAAGGAATTCAGAGAGCATGAACCATAAGCAAGATCAAGCCATTGGAACAGTTTGATTAAGACAATTCCTCTCTCTCAGTACTACTGTGAAAACAATTTACAATCACTCACACATGCATGTGAAAAATGAAACACAACTATAGCCTAGGATGAAGGAGGAAAGAGGAGGGAGAGGGGAAGGGGGGGTCGACAGAGGGAGGGTTGGTAGGGGGAACACACCTATGGAGCATATTGCAGGTACAAGTTGGATCTATCATGTGTAGAGCATAAATGTCTTAATCCTGTAATTGTGTAAAAGTGGTAAAGGCTACGTTGTTTAGTAGGATGTAAGCATTCCAATTTTTACAAATAACACAATGAATCCTATAATGGTATAAATGTATTTATGATCTGTGTACGAATGACTTAATAAAAAAAAGACAAGTCCTCTGGCACATTTGCCACTTCTATCTTTCGGTACTGATACCTTCAGTCACTACCATCACAACTTTTGGTCTCTGCCTAATGCCACAGGCCACAGCAGCCATTACAAGTAAATGTGAACTACCCTGATTTCTGTGACAAGTTCCTTTGCTTGTAGCTAAGCTGTGAGCATGCTAAGTAGAATTACAGTAGGGACTATTCTCATTTATACAGCTTCTTAGGACATTGGCATTGTTCTCTCTGATTCACATGTCTTAACTCTTAATCCTGTCAGGTCTGTGAGTAGTTATTATTATTCCCAATCTACTTGTGAGGAAAGTGAGGCTTAGTGACATTAAGACACTTACCCATGTTTCATAACATTTTAGGAAGAACCAGGATTTAAATCCATGCCATCCTCTACAGTCTCTTCTAGAGGAGACTTTGAACACTATTGTACAGTCTTCCACCAACTTTCGCATAGCAGGAAACTATAACAAACAAGCAGAGTTTGAGTAAAGGGCAGCTAGAAAAAAATGTCGTATGGCTGCTGCTCCCAGTAGTCATGTTATGGTCTCTCTCTATGGAAAAACACATCTGGAGATTTTTGATGGGTCCCAGGGTTGTTCAGCTTTGTCTATATTTCAGTGGGTAAAACCAATACACTCAAGATGGAATTTTGTTTTCCAATTTGTTCTTTCACCTTAAGTAGTTCACATTTTGTTTATTCTTTGTCTTATTTTCAGATTGTTAATTATTTAACACACACTCTAACCTCACAGTTACATAGTGAGATATTTAAAATTAATTTATGGTGGTTTTCAACTTCCCTAAGAGATAGATGATTTATTCTGGAGACAGTGAACACTTTTAGAACTGAATTGGAGGCTCATCACAAAAAATGCAAGACTTTATGATTGGTTTTTTATTGTTGGTATTTGTTGAAAGTTTACTGTGTACAGGCTCTGTTTTAAGCACTGTATAGATATTAACTTATGTGTTCCTAACAACTATATGAAGTTGGTACTATCATCTTCTTCATTATACAGATGAAAGAACTGAAGAGCAGAGAGATTACATAACCAGCAGCCTTTTCTGTTTGGTTTTTTTTTTTTTTTTGAGAGAGAGTATCATTGTGTTGTCCCAGGCTAGAGGGACATCAGTCTAGCTCACAGCAACCTCAAACTCCTAGCTCAAATGATCCTCCTCCCTCAGCCTCCTGTGTAGCTGGGACTACAGGTGCCTGATACAACGCTTGGCTATTCTTAGTAGAGACAAGTCTCAGTAGAGACCACTCTTGCTCAGGCTGATCTCTAACTCCTGAGCTCAGTCAATCCACCCACCTCAGCCTCCCACAATGCTAGGATTACAGACATGAGCCACTGCACCTGGCCTACCAGTAGCCTTGTTGATATGAATTTTGGGGAGGCAGACTGCCATGGGCCAACACAACTTACATACTACTCCAGCCTAGTTTCTGTTCTCTCTCATGATTCCACCTGATTGCATTCAGGGAAGTTCATGCTGAATCTCTTCTGAAGATGTTCTATACTATCAAAAAGAAATAACCTCCGGTAATGCAAATACACTAGTGTTCTTCTTCACCTGAACTAGGTTTTCACAGACACTTTAATCACTGCTTCTCTGGGGACCTGGAGTGAGAGATTATGGTTGGACTCATGGGTACCTAGTCCCCTGAGAACTTTAAGTACATACAGATCCCTCAGTCACTGTTGATTTCCACTCCTTGGTCTCTAACATCTCAACATCATTCTATTTAAATCATGTTAGAGGGACAAGATTGTGAGCCAGAGGCGTTTTGGTCTTCATATATTATCTTACTGTAAAAGGTTGTCCATTTTACTAAGTGCCTTAATGGCACGCTGGTTTATTACTATGACCCTGCAGTAATAGCCAGAGATAAAATCTCCAGCTAAAACTGATGTCCACAGTGAGTGTGATCTCTTCTGAGGGCTGCTCAGGACTTTACAGAGCACATTCAAACTTTTCCCTATTTATCCTCATTGCAGCAGCCCTTTGTGACAAGTTGGAGAATATTTTATAATTTCCACCTAATTATGTTTTCCCTGTATCTTTCTGCCTCTAAAGAACTTCAGTTTTTGTCACTAGACATTAAAAAAATAACTTCTTAAACAGAAGCTTTTTTTTCTTCTTTCGAGTGGGACTTGCAATTTGAAAATCCCAAGCGAATTTGTGTCATCTTCCTTGAAGAGCAAGGTGAGTTTCCTGCTCAGTTCTATGTCTGTTTATATTGTGGTAATCGACGACATGGTAGGGAAAGAATAAAGGGGGGGTGGGGTGGCGGCAAATGTTTTCCCATGGAATTTTCAGTTTAATAATGTTCCAGCTTTTAACAGTCTCACACACCCATACTGTTTAGTGGTAGTCTGCATATTAAAACACCCTCTGTTAATTAAGAAAATGGTGGCTGGGTGGTGGGAGGGTGACCAGAAAGATCACCTATATATCTGTCTAACAAGGGTACAAGTGAACTTTTCTAGAACTAGAATATAAATGTTTTGACACAATGACTAAGCAAATGACATGAAATTTATGTGAACCAGCTTGATGAAAGTATTTCAAAATGTATATGAAAACACTACACTGTACCCCATGTTTGCATTAATGCATACAGCTACCATTTAATAAAAAATAAAATAAAATAAAATAAAATAGAAAGAAAATGGTGACTTTATTCAAATAAGAGACGAAGGTATTAGTCTCAACATTTAAAATCCCTGTGCATAGGAGAGGACTTAGAAAACAGTGGGCTCTCAATAAATGTTTGTTGAGACAATGAGAGAACATAAAAAGGAAAGGGAAAATGAGTGAGTAAATAAATAAATGAGCAGTGAATGAACAGGGAGCATATTATAAAGTATATGGTCGTGCATTACAGAAGCACAGTCTCTTGCATAACTCTGCAGAAGTGATTGATGAAAGGTTTTAGACTTTTAGAAATAAGGAATCCACAATAAGAAATATAATTTACGGCTCGGCGCCTATAGCTCAACCGGCTAAGGCGCCAGCCACGTACAGCTAAGGTGGCGGG
>NW_003852604.1:1288718-1322266 GCF_000181295.1 Otolemur garnettii | reverse complement strand
CACACACACACACACAGAGCAAAAACAAAACTGTCATGGACCCCACTTGCCCTTTTGCAGGCCATGCCCCTTTGCTTTCTATTCGTTCCTACATTAAATGAGCTAGTGTGTGCAAAACCCTTGGAAGAGCATCTGCACATAGGAAGGGCTTTCTATGTTAGAGGTCATTACTAGTAACAGCAGTGATTTTTAATGTTGTTTCATTTTTGAAAAAAATGCTAGCCCTGATCCACTGTTTGATTTCCTCACCCATGAATGGATCATGACCTGCCATTTGTAAAATACTGGCTTAGCACAGTCTGTGGCAAATTAATTCTCAAAAACTCAGTTAACCTAAAACACACTTATGAATGATTTATGTGTTGGAGATTTGATGAACACAGTAAGTTGTATTAAATTAATACAATTAATTATATGTACAAATAATAATAAATATAATTTATTTTACATTGATAAAAAGGCATTTCATGGAATATTCCTCTTGACTGTATTTCAATAAATACAAATAAATATATTGCTCTTTAAGTATTTTTCACTGAGTATATCCTCAAGAGAATTTTAAGAAAGCTCTTAACATTAAGTATATTGAACACATTGTAAAATATATTAAATAAAATTATATTAATAAATAAGTCTTATGAAAATATCAATAAAATGTATGTGACTTCTGTTCCCTTTAGATAGATTCTTCATTTTGTTTCAGAGAAATTTCTATTGAACATGCTGCTTAATCTCTCAGTAGGAACTTCTTTTTACAGGCTGCAAGAATAACAACTATTTCTTCACTCGTTCAGTCACCCAGTGAGAAATTATTGATGGTATGATGTGTGCTGTGGACTGTGCTGGGTACATGGATACGAAGCTAAATCAACTAAGGCTTTTCCAAGTTTCCATCTAGTGGGAATGGGTGCTCAGAGATAATTACAATAAGGTTTCTCTAATAACTATGAAGTAGGTACTGTCTCCATTTTGCAGAGGGGTAATAATTACATTTAAAGAGTTTAGAAATCATTTTCAAACTACTAAGTGAAGAAAGTGATATCCAAACCCAGGGGTTTGACCCCAAAATGCAGGCACTTTTTGCTACGACAGGTAGCCTTACAAATATGGAACGATTTAATCATTCTGCCTCCTCAGTTATTGTCTGCTATGTGCTCAGCTATATGCCAGTATACTGAAACAAAATTTAAGGCAGCACAATTTATTGTGTGTACATTTAGGCTTGGATTCAGACTGGGGTCTGGATCTACACAGCCTAGGACACAGCGCCTGGCAGGAAGGGCAATGTGGCTGCCATTACGTTGCTGATACTGTAAGAGTTAAAAAGACGGTCCCTGGCATGCATTTGTTAGCTACTAAAAAGACAGAACTTCAGTATTCTACATACTCCCTAACCTCCACCCTCTCTCAGCTCCCAAATCAGCACCCTGCCTCAATTTTCCTTTTCTTAACTTTTTCAGTGACTCAGTTTTGGACCTCAGTTCTTACCAGGTGTGACCAAAGAATTGTCCTGGCCTGGAGCAGTTACCCTGTAGGTAGGTAGTGATCAGGGATAGATTTGGGGTATATTTTGAAGGTAGAGTTATCAGTATATGCTTTGGTATTACATGTGAAATGTAAGGGAAAGAGAGCCAGAGCTGAATAATTCTGGTATTAAGGGATTATTTTTTTAAAGACTTTATCAGGATGGACCAGATATGTAGCATGGATTTTGAAAATTGAGGAGGATATTTCATAAAGAGATTATACAGTTGGGTGAAATAACTGGTACAACTCTCAGTAAATTCCTCACAGAAATCGTGTAATGAAAGACATCATCTCAAAATTCATATCTGTTATTATTCCTAAAGCTCAGCCCTCAATTTTTTGTTGTTAATATCTGTAAAAATAACATACTTGTTTAAACAAATTTGAATTTAATTTATGAGATCACATAAGCTTCTTTAGTGACGTAGTTCCAATAACTTTGTTTCTTTTGTTTTTCCCCAACCATTATATATAGTCCCATGATTATTCATAATGATATTTATTTAATAATATTGATACCTACAATGTATTGAGCTCTATGTATTAGGCAGTGTTCTGAGTGATTTAAACATATTAATTCATTACATTCTCCAATTATCTACAATTAGCATTCTCCCTGTTTTAAACTGAGGCTCAGCCAGGTTGTGACTTGCCTGAGGTTACCCAACGAGTAAGTGGAAATGCTGGAATTTGAATATCAACATGACGAGACCAGAGAACATGCTCTTTATCACCACAACACAGTGCCTCTCTCAACACTTCTGGTTTTTAAAGCACCTTTTCCAAACTGCTGTCAGAATCTCGTGATGTAGTGAAAGTAGGAAACACAATGCTCACTTAATTTTTTCAGAGGAGGAAATGAAAGTTCAGGGATATTTATGTTGCTTGTCTCAGGGGATTAAGCGAAGATGATCGTCTTCCTCCTTTTCATGCTGCTTCCCTCAAGAGAATGAAAGAAGGAACAGTGTAGTGGTTGGTCATCGTTTTGAGCTTTTATTTCTCCTTTTTCAGCATGTTTTGTAAGGAGGAAAATTTTCTCAGAGAAGTGAAAATGCAACTTTTCTTTCTTAGACCTCAGATGAATCACAGCTGCACGGGTGATAATCTCAGACCTCACAGTATTTCACATCCAGAAGGACAGTGGAATATTATTGGGGGTTTTGTTGTTCTTGTTTGTTTTTATTTTTGTTTTGAGACAGAGTCTCAAGCTGCTGCCCTGGGTAGGGTGCCGTGGCATCACAGCTCAAAGCAAACTCAAACTCCTGGGCTTGAGCGATTCTCTTGCCTCAGCCTCCCAAGTAGCTGGGACTACAGGTGCCTACCACAATGCCCAGCTATTTTTTGTTGCAGTTGTCATTGTTGTTTAGCAGGCCCAGGGCTGGGCTCAAACCCTCCAGCTTCCGTGTACATGGCTGGTGCCATAACCTCTGTACTATGGGCACCAAGCCATGGAATATTATTGTTATCAGATAATTACATAATAGGACAGAAGGGGAAAGTGTGAATCAGATCAGATTTACTCTTCTCAGACTACCTGGCATATAGTAAGTGTTCAGTTCACATAAGTGCCACCTGATTCAGGAATTACAATAATAACAGTAAGAGTAATTTACAAAAGAAAGCACAAAGTTTCAACGCAAATGAAAATAAGCAATACGTATTTTGAAGATAATCAAGGAGTCATTTGGAATATCTGAGTAGGGCCAGGAACTAACAAATGCAGGACACACTACTACAGATTGGAAGGTGGAGATCAGAAGATGCCAGCCTCAAGGTTATGGGGACCCCTGCATTACCAATAGGATCATGGTGTGCTTATGTTGTTTGGGTGACATGAGTGTGCCATGAGCCATTTCCCGTGCATAATTTATCCAGCTTCCCTTGTTTTAGCAGATAAAACACAATTTCAAACGGGCATCCATGGAAAATAGCACCGAGGTGAACGAGTTTAGACTCTTGGGGCTGACTGATATTCCAGAGCTGCAAGTCCCCCTCTTCATAATGTTCACGCTTATTTATTTCATCACCCTCATTGGAAACCTAGGGATGATCACGTTGATTCTGCTGGACTGTCATCTCCACACTCCGATGTACTTTTTCCTTAGTAATCTCTCTTTGGCTGACTGTGTTTACTCCTCTGCTGTTACTCCCAAAGTGATGGCTGGGCTTCTCACAGGGGAGAAGATTATTTCCTATGGGGGATGTGTTGCTCAAATGTTCTTCTTTGTGGCTTTTGCCAGTGTTGACTGTTTCCTCCTTGCCGTCATGGCCTATGACCGTCATGCGGCAGTGTGTAAGCCCTTATGTTACACCACCACCATGACAGCCAGTGTGTGCACTCAGATGGTGATAGGCTGCTACCTCTGGGGCTTTATTGAATCAGCCGTCCACACTGGGTTCACCTTCTGCCTCTCATTCTGCCGTTCGAATGTGGTCCATCACTTTTTTTGTGATATCCCCCCAATGCTGGCTCTTTCCTGCTCTGACATCCACATGAATGAAATTGTGCTCTTTATCTTAGCATCTTTCAATGTGTGTTTTGCCCTCATAGTTATCTTGACTTCCTACGTGTTTATATTCATTGCCATCCTGAGGATGCGTTCAGCAGAAGGACGGACGAAAGCCTTCTCCACCTGTGCTTCTCACTTCACTGCCGTCACCATATTCTATGGAACTGTAATCTTCATGTACCTACAACCCAGTTCTAGTCATTCTATGGACAATGACCAAATGGCATCTGTGTTTTATACAATAGTAATTCCCATGTTGAACCCAATGGTCTACAGTCTAAGGAATAAAGAGGTTAATAATGCTTTCAAAAAAGCCATTGAGAAGTTGAAGATCTTGTTCAGCATATAATTTTAATGAGAGAGATTAGACAAACTGTGTACTTAGCTATCTATTGTTGTATAACAACCTACCCCCAAATGCGGTGGCTTAAAACAATGGTTTATTATTTTTTATAACTCTATGGGTAGGGCGTGTCCTTTGCTGATTTCCCTCAGGCTCACTCATGAGGTCAGAAGGTCCTCTGGGCTGGACAGTCTGCGAGGGCCTTGTTCACATTCCCGGATGTTGATGCTGCCTACTCTCCAGTCACCTTTGCTCTTTCAACATCCAGAGGCTGGACCAGTTTTCCTACATGACATTTTCAGGCCAGTGTGAAAGTAAAACTGCAAGGATTCCCCAGCTCACATAGCCTTTTTTCTAGCTATTGTAATGGTCGATGTCTAGGTCAGAGAAAAGCTGACCTAGATTCAGGTTTAAAGGAAGAGATTATACATGTTGAGGAAAGGTGCGGCAAAGAAACTGAAACGAGGTTAACATGCTGTAACAAAGAAAGCCATATGTAGTGGCATAAATAAAATAGACTTTTTTTTCTCAAATAGCAGGTGGTGTAAAAATGAACTAACTGCCGTGGTGCTTCGGTCATTCTGGGATCCGGGTTCCTTTCGCATTGTCTCTTTCTACCACCTTCTGGAGTGTAGGCTGTCCTCTTCACAACTGTTCTACCTGGAGGGAGAGAGAAAGAGAAGAGATGGAGGAAAACTAAACTCTCATCTGGAAAGTGATGTAGCAGCTGCACACTTCCCATCTGAGCACACTCCATTGGCAGAAACTCAGTCAACAGCCACTGTGAGCTGCAAAGACACTTGACGTTTAATCTCCAGCTCAATGAACATGTACTTATCTGAAATACCAACACGCTGTAAGAAAAAGAGAGCAGGTTTGGGGGGAATCCAGTAGTCTGCCACCCAATTTTTACCTGAACCTGAACTGCTAGATTTATACCCCCAACTGAGTCTCCGGCTCGTTTTTCCCCCTCCAGAACCTTTTGTCTAAACCTGCATTGTTTCTTTCAAAACCCTTTCTTGACCACCGCATGTAAATTGCTATTCTAAGTAATCTCTTACTCTGTTTTCGTAGAATTTAAATAAATCTGTAAAATGATGCATTTGCTCTATTACTTATTCTCTGCTTCCTCCAAATCATATGTAACATTGTATATGTAATATTTTATGAACAACACAGCCTCCAAATCGGCTATTTTATTGTGTTTGAAAAGTGGAGATTACCCTGTGATTCACTGATGTGTTGGAAGCTGTGAGAAAAAAAGCACTAACCTAGTTACCTAAGCAACCAGAAGCATAACAGGACTGCTCTGTGAGCTGTGGAAGGCTCTGGTTTGGGGTGGGAGAGAGCATGGGTTTCATTTGGGCACAAGATGCTTGAGCTATCTGCCTCTTAGATACCACCAGTACAAGTTCAGCCCTGGAAAGGGGATATAAATTCGGGAGTTATCCATGTAGATGGTATTTAAAGCCATGAGAATAAAAGAGATTCTTCCATTCTAAGAAGATATCTAAGAGATTCTTCCAGGTATCTAAGAAGCATATGATGCTCACTGTCTGGGTGATGGCACACTTATAACTTTGGCTTAAATTGGATAAAAGTAATTCATGTAACTAAGACATTTGTACCCCCATAATCTGGAAATTTTTTAAAGAGTATATTGTAAAGAAGAAGAAGCATTCCTCTTTATTTTTAATGATTCTGTTTTCTCAAAGACTAGTCTGATATCAGCATAAAATATACCAGTTTATTCATAGTATATATTTTTCCATCTTTGTACTTTTCTTCCTTCCTCTCTTCTTCCCTCCCTCTCTTTTCCCTTCCTTCCTTTCCTTCCTCTTTGTTTCTTTCTTCCTTCCTTCCCTCCTTTCTCTTCCTTCCTTCCTTTCCTTTCCCTCCCTCCCTCCCTCCCTTCCTTTCTTGACAGAGTCTCATTATGTTGCCCATGGTAGAGTGCCGTGGCATCACAGCTCAGACCAACATCCAACTCCTGGGCTTAAGCTGTTCTCTTGCCTCAGCCTCCCAAGTAGCTAGGAGTACAGGCGCCCACCACAACTATTTTTTTTTTTTTTTTTGTTGTAGTTGTCATTGTTGTTTGTCAGGCCTGGGCTGGATTTGAACCCACCAGCTCCGGTGTATGTGGCTGGCGCCCTAGCCGCTAAGCTACAGGTACCAAGCCCTTTGTACTTTCTTATTTCCAGTTCTTTACATTTAAAGTATGCCTCCTTTTAAGCAGCACATTTTTGAGTCTTGATTTGCCTATTTATTTCAGTCTTTCTAGTTTTTCTTTTTTAAGATAAACCATCCAAGCAGTTTTTATTCATTAATATTCATAAATACACACAGCAGCTTCATTAGAGATTTCAATTTTCCTTTTCAGTTTGAACGTGGAGTATCAGGAGAGCCTTTTGCATGTCAAGGTACAGAAAGCAGAGATCACCCCTGCACTGCTACCTATATTTACCTGCTAGAAGTAAAAATCAGTTAAGTGCAAATGATTATCATACATATTTTCTCTCTTTCTTTGAATGTACACAATGTAACAAGAGTGACAGACCTGAAATCACAATCACCAAACAAACTCAAGATACTTGTTGTCCACTTTCATTGGCAAATACAGCACAGAGGACAGTGTCTGCATATTGGGATGTCATCAAAGAGGAGGTGGTGGTCATTTCCTTTATTACTCTCTTTTAAATTTAGGTTTTCTAAAGCAACATCTAAAGGCATAATATCTACACAGCCCATAGCACCAAAATCTGCCATCTCCCCCCAGTTCATCCTTGTCTGAGGTGAGCTCTCTTGGCCCACTAAATGGACAGATGGAGCTCTTGGACAACCAGGCTGCAGGCTGCATGCTCACTTTCCATGGACTGGTGCTCTGTTTCAGACATTTTAGGATCACTCAACCTTGTTAAAAGAAACTGGGAATTCTGGAGAGTCTGCTGACTGCTCTCTGTATTAGCTGTGTTGGTTGTTGCTGTGGATTGTGTGATTGTAGTGGTGACACTGCTTGTGTCAGTACGCCAGGTTGCCTTGTGTGCGGTTTCCAGTTGTTGCCCGTGCTGCCTGGGCGTGCTGCCGTTCTAGCTGCAGCTGCATCTGCAGTTGTTGTAACTGAGAAACGGAAGGGCCAGAAGAATTAAGCTGTCCTCCTGCAGAATGTCTCACTCCCGACAACTGAGATAAAAGCTATAGGATCCATGGCTTCCCTATTGCTTGGAGAATGTGAACTCTGAGAAGAAGAAAGTCCACCAGTAGAATTGCTAGTAAAGTGCATGTTTGATCTACCAGCACGAGGACCTGCTAATCCCTGGCCAGGGTGAAACATTCTAGGTACGTGTGGAACACCACTCGATTCATCTAAATCTCTAGGGTCTCTGTGTTCAAGTGTAAGATGAGCTGCAAAGTCATCTGTGACATGATTAGGATCGCCTCCAGGTAATGCTGCACGTATTGGACAAATCACTTCTGTTGATGTTTCTGCATGTTCAGAAGTAACATGTTCTTGAAGAGATGTCTCCCTATAGCCCATTTTTCCACAATCGGGACAAGTAAAAGACTGTGGCTGCTCTACAGAGAAAGCTTCCCCACAATAGTACAAATCAAAATCTACCCTTGTTAATATGCACTGCATTGGGTGGTCAGTTGTATGCCTTGTTGTTGTTGCACCACTTTCATAACAAGATGCACAAAGATCGTAATCATAGCGAATTAAACACTTATATCTGCGACCTTGAAAATTTCTTTTTAAACATGCATCACAGCTGACACCTTCATGTTGGGACATCCTCGTTCAGACGGTGGCGGCGCAGCCCCTCCCTGCTCCGGCTGCAGTGTCCTCCGCTGGGTCCCGGCGCTGCCCGCCCTGGCCAGCGGACTCCCACTTGACTCCTGGGCTCAGCCGCTGGGATGGAGTGGGCAGGGGAGCGCTCCCACTGTGGTGGCGGCCGGGAGGTGGCGCGGGGCTAGTCTTTCCAGTTTATTTACATTTAACACAACTTCCTCTGTGTTAAATTGGATTTTTTTGTGTGTGTAGCAAAAAATATAGATGTAACATAAAATTTACGCTCACAACTATTTCCAAGTATACAGATTGCTGACCTGTACACTCTCTGATCTCTGGGTATGCCATTTAAGGCAATGAGTATCTCTCTCAGGACTACTTTGCAGTACCCCAGGTGTTTTTGGTAGCTTCTGGCCTCATCGTCATTTTCTTTGAAGAATCTATTAATCTCTGTCCTTATCTCCTTCTTGACCCAGCGATCACTCAGCAATAGCTTGTTTAGTTTCCCTCACTTTGTGTGGGGATGAGTGTTTCTGCTTAAATTGAGTCCTACTTTTATCCCACTGTGGTCTGCAAGGTATAATTTATATTTTAAAATTTTTGTTGAGGCTTGATTTGTGACCTAGGATGTAATTGATATTGGAGCTATGTCCATGACACAGGAGGGGACCCTTCCCCTCCATGTAATCACTGAAAGACAGAAGTTAATGAAGTCTTCACCACTGATCGCTGCACCAGCTAAAACATTCCACCTCCTCAGCTCCATGGCAGGAGAAGAGACAACTGAAATCTGTGTTTGTGTTTCAGCCCACCCAAATTGCACAAATGCATTCTGCCCACAGTCTGTTAAATAGAACTAGTAGATGTCTCTGCTGAGCCACTGTGGGACTGTCACATGGGAAGGTAAATGGAATGTTCGAGCAATATTTTTATAACCCTATCACAACAATGTCCTCAAATGATAAAATAGTATTATGGAATGCATGATATGTGCTAGAAATTGTGTATATGTTATCTGACATTCTCAGTCTTTGAGGATGACAAAATACAATTTTCTCTCTCATATGTACAAGAATTTTAAGTTTGAGGGGATTAAATAGATAAGCTGAATTTGAGGCCAAGTCATCTGACCACGCAGAAAGAATTTGTAACCACTATACTTGCTTCCCTGAGCAAGGTATGCGAAGTCTCCTTGGGGGTGTGAAAACAGAGGTGGTTGGGGAAGAAAAAAAAATTAATCTATTTCTTAGGTTAAAGAAAGAAAATTGTCAATCTTAAAGTGTGGTGGTGAGGCGAAAGATGATTTTGAGAAAAAATATTTTTCTGAGACTTCTTGAGACATCTTTGTGAAAATATAAGAAATGAAATTGAAATAGAGATAAAATAAAATTTAAAACTTTAAAATACCAAATTCTGGGAAAGATATGAAGCAATTAAATGCCTTGCAAGTGAGAACAAAATAAGAGAACAACTTTGGAAAATAGCTTCTCAGTTTCTTTTTCAATTAAACTTCTATTTACCATTCGATCAAGCCATCCTTCTCACACATATTTACCCAGATGAAATAAAAACCTCTGTTTACACAAAAAATCTTTAGGAGTATATTTAAATCAGCTTTGTTCACAGTCACCAAACACTGGAACCAACACAATGTCCTCCAACTGAGGAGTGGATAATTCCATCAGATGGAATTCTACTCTGCAATAAAAGAGATTCCGCTCAGATAAAGTAGCAATACTGATGGATCTCAAATGCATACCATCAGTAAGTGAAAGCAACAAGACGTAAGGACTACATGGAGTCTACTAGGATTCGAGTCAGGACATTCTTGCAAAGACAAAATTATACGAACAACAATTATATGAAGTCATTTACTAGTCTTCTGTAGAAGTAAGTGGGAGACGGGGTTGATGACGAAGACTTCCAGGATTTTGTTTTTGTGATGGAAGTGTTCTATAATATCTTAACTTTGGTGGTGGTCACACAACCATACATAATTGACCAAATCTTTAGAAATATACACTAAAAATGTGGTCCCTGATGTTGGTAAATTATACATTAATTAGAAGATTGAAACAACAAGCAATACAAAAGCTAGGCATTGCTTTTATGCTCAACATAACCAGCTAAATTCCCCAAAGGCAATTTAACTGCATCTTTCATGGGGAATTGGGATGAGGGACACGGATGCCCTCATGTGGGGTGTTCTCTGAGGGCTTCATTTCTCCATAATCCCCTCCTAATTCTCTTGCATTAGCCTCTGAAATCCCAACAAGACTCATGATATCCTTGTAAGACGTGTGTGTGCTGCCCTGCCTTTTTCTTCAGTGCTAAATAGCTGTCACTACCTGTAGGTCTTCTCTAAACCTGACATTTGCTAAGGCTGCAACCATGGCCAAGGCAATCATTTCAAGATTAAAATTACACTGAATGATCTTAAAATGATAGCTCCTCATCCAATTGGTTTTATAGACCTTCTCTTACTTGCTATTTACAGATGCAATTCTGTGAATTATGTAGAAGTGGTAATTTTATCATGTTTATTTTATAAATTAAAAAGGAGGGAAGTGGGGCCTCCAGACAAGACTTACTGGTGGATTGAGGAGCTTAGATGCATGGTATAGTGTTTTTTTCCTCCATCTCTTTTTTGCCTTAAAGAACTAGAAATCTTTTGACTACTACCCGTGAGACAGCATCTCTATCAGAATTTATGCATGATTCCATGACTAAATTTCCGATTTTAGACTTGTTATTCACAACTGACTTTCTTTTCCAGCAGCAAGGTAAGTGTCTCCATTCCAAACATACTTTTAGTAAATAGGGTAACGCATGCAAAAGCAGTGGGACGGCTATCTGCACTAGGTTCTTTGAGCACAGAAATAAATGCTTTAAACATTTCTTTTTCCTAAAACAGTAAGTCAAAGCTGAGATATGTCAAAACTTCCATTGGCAGGAAGTTTAGTGATACTTATGAAATATTGTTCTGTTTCCCTAAAGATGAGCAAAGAATAAGATAGGTGATGCTCTGGTGGAGGAGGTGGTAATTTTGTCTTACTCACTATCGGTTAGCCTCCCATCGGAGATGAAACAAACTAACAAACAAAAATAGCTGAAGTGTGAACTGGCAGTTCTTTAAACTACAAAATAAATGAAGCAAATCAACAAAAACAAAACTGCGTTTTCACTTTTTTCCCAATAATTCCATCCCTGTTATTAGTAGCATACCTAAACATGCTGATGATGGGCTGGCTAAGCACAGACTGATTAAGTTGAATCTGAGCTTCAGTATTAACTCTTGAATATGCTTCATGCTAGTCGTGTAATTGCGGAATAGCACATAACTTCGAATCTCTAATTCTCATAACGGTACAACCACAACAATAATAATTGCAATACCTACCACACAAGTACACAAAAATATACACACATTAATATAAAAAAGGTTTTACCATTAGTTATAGAATATACTATATTCTAAAAGTGGTTACGTGTGTTAAGGTTGGCAAGTATAAAGCTTTCATGAGCTAAGTTTACAAGCTACAGTATGGAAAGATGATAGGCAATATAGTAGTTAGCAGAACATAAACACCCTTTTTAATTTAATACCCTGTTCCTACACAAGAACCGATTCATATAATTTTACAGCATAGAGCTCACCTCTGAAACCAATCTGCAGACTGAAGGTGACCCAAACGATGCATTTTATTTTCATTTATTTATTTATTTAGGCAGAGTCTCATTTTGTCACTCTGGGTAGAGTGCCATGTGTCATAGCTCACAGCAACCTCAGACTCTCGGGTTCAAGTGATTCTTTTGCTGCAGCCTCCAAATAGCTGGGGCTACAGGCACCTGCCACAACACCCAGCTATTTTTAGTCTTGCTCTTGCTCAGGCTGGTCTCAAACTCCTGAGCTCAGGTGATCCACCCACCTTGTCCTCCTATGATTACAGGCATGAGCCACCATGCCCTGCCTCAAATGATGCATTCGAAATTCTAAATATCTGTACTCACCTAAGGGATGACAATGATAAGAAAAAGAATGAGTTTAAGAAAAGAAGACTCAAGTCAAGCTAAAATTTAAATTTCAAGGAAGAAATTAAACAAAAGAATGTGGAATAGCTGGAGTCATATGAGTGGAAAAGACATAGTGAGAATTACTGGTGGGCACAGGAAAATCTCAATGGCTGTAGAATGTGACAAAAGACAAACTGAAGAACAAAACTATAAAACTTCAGAATTTATCCACATGTGAAGCCCTGTGTGATGCCGTCCCCCTTTATCAAACTAACATGGAGACCATCACTTTCTCCCCCAAATACTACTACAATTAGCACTCATCAGGGTTTATTCCTGGTTTTAAAAATAATTCTCAAAATAATACCCTGAGATAAGTCTCACTAATATCATTAATATTTTCAATTTTCAGATAGAATAAATGACATTCAGGGATAGTAAGTCAGGACCAAGACTGCCTAGGTAGTAAGTGGGAGGTGTGTGGGGGTGATATACACATTTTCTCAGATCTCAAGCTCTATTCTTAATGTTGTATCTTCCTCTTAGAATTTCCTTTGCTGAGTTGTACATGCCCCTATTCCCTCAGTTATCCTAAGACTTCTTGTGTGCATAGATCTCTCAGCTACTTCACTGTGAAACCTCTGTCATAGACTGTACCACTAATGACAGGGAATAATTGTAAATTGGTTATAATTCAGTTTGATTTATATTCTATTAAGACCATTGGATGTGAAAAATCTTTTTCCTGGGCCCAAAGATTGGCTTGACAATTAATACTTGTGTAAATACAAATAAATTAATCTTATGTGTCTCATAATTTAAATAATTGTAATAACTAACCAACCTCAGTTAAAATCATTAAATATACATGAAAACTTCTCTAGAGAAGTTTTTGGTACTTGAATAACACAAAAGAATAAGCTTTTACTAGACCAAGGAAAACTGAATTAATAGATCCATGCCAGATAGGTCATCTTGGACATTAGTAAATGTTTTATGTATCAATTTATAAAATTTGTAATTGGGAGATGATCCATAAAGATCCTTTAAATTCAACAGAATGTAACTCTAGATTATTAATGCACTAAATGTATTTTCAGCCTTATGTTTTAGATCTACAGAATTATAAAGTACAAATTTTTGCTGTAGTTAAATAACACACTTGATATGTATAGATTTCTAAATCTCTTTTTTTATTTATCACTTTAATCCTTTGTTTCTTGTTGCTAAAGGATGTCTTCTCATTCACAAATAACATTGATGGAGAATTGTACGGAAGTGACACAGTTCATTCTCCTAGGACTAACCAATGCCCCAGAAATTCAGGCCCCCCTCTTTGTGCTATTCACTCTCATTTATCTCGCCACTCTGCTCGGGAACCTGGGGATGATGGTGTTGATCCTGTTGGACTCTCGTCTCCACACTCCCATGTATTTTTTCCTCAGTAACCTGTCGCTAGTGGACTTGGGATACTCCTCAGCTGTCACTCCCAGTGTCATCGCTGGGCTCTTTACAGGAGACAAGGTCACCTCCTACAATGCATGTGCTGCTCAAATGTTCTTTTTTGCAGCTTTTGCCACTGTAGAAAATTACCTGTTGGCATCAATGGCCTATGACCGCTATGCAGCAGTGTGCAAACCTCTGCATTATACCACGACCATGACAACAAGGGTGTGTGCTCATCTGGCCATAGGCTCCTACATCTGTGGTTTCCTGAATGCCTCCATCCACATTGGAGACACATTCAGTCTCTCTTTCTATGAGGTCAATGTAGTCCATCACTTTTTCTGTGATGTTCCAGCAATCATGGCTCTATCCTGCTCTGATAATTACATTAGTGAAATGATTCTGGTTTTCATGTCAAGCTTTAATGTCTTCTTTGCTCTTCTGGTTATTTTAATCTCCTACATGTTCATATTTGTCACCATCTTAAAGATGCACTCAGCTCAGGGATACCAGAAGGCCTTGTCCACCTGTGCTTCTCACCTCACTACAGTCTACATCTTCTATGGGGCAGTCATCTTCATGTACTTACAGCCCAGCTCCAGTCACTCCATGGACACAGATAAATTGGCATCTGTGTTCTATGCTATGGTCATCCCCATGCTGAACCCTGTGGTCTACAGCTTGAGGAACAAAGAAGTCAAGTGTGCATTCAAGAAGGTAGTTAAGAGGGCAAAATTTTCTCTATAATTGAGATTTGAACATTGCAGTATGCACTACAATGCATCTCAAACCTTCCTTCATTCATCTCAGACATTCTTCATGCAATGAATTATATTAAACACACAAAGCATCTAAATTCCTAAGGTGATATTCTTACCTCTTCAGAGCTCCATTGTCTAGTACAAAAATATTCTCAGAAATATATGCCTGAATGAAGAAGGCTAAAGGGAAATGTCAGAAGTTTTTGGACTTGCTTGTCAAACCTTAGGAATGATGTTTCATTTAATAAACAGGAGGACACAAAAGCCCATGAACAAAAGTACATGTCCGTAACCCTTTGGGGCACATAGACATCAGAGAAATCTGTCAGAGGTAAATGAAATGTGACTAGTTTTTAATTAACATAATTTAAGCCATTAATTTGGTATTATACATTTATTTTTATTTTTGAATAGACTATTTTTAGAGCAGTTTTAGGTTCACAGGAAAATTGAGAGGAAGGTACAGAAATTTCATATCTACTTCCTACCCCCACATACGCAAAGCCTACCCACTGTCAGTATCTTCCAGTAGAGTGGTAGATTTGCTATAACCGGTGAACCTACAATAATATATCACTGTCACCCCAAGATCAGAGTTTACATTAGAGTTCACTTTTGGTCTTGTAAATTCTATAGGTTTGGACAAATGTATAATGATGTGTATCTGTCATGATAGTATCCTAGAGAGTAGTTTCTCTGCACTAAAAATCTTCTGTGCTCAGCCATTCATTCCTTCTTCTCCCTTCATACATTGTGTGAATATAGAATATCATGTAACTTTTCAAATCTCTAATTTCCGTGAAGATGAAATAAAAATAATAGTATACACACACATACACATACACATTTATATGATAACTACTGATCTTTTTCTGTCTCTATGGTTTTGGCTTTTCCAGAATGTCATACCTTTGAAATCAAATAGCATGTAGCCTGTGCATATTGGCTTTTTCCATTTAGTAATATGCATTTTTTTCCTCCATGTTTTCCATGGCTTGACAGCTCATCTCTTTTTAGCACTGAGTAATATTGTAATGTCTGCATGTATTGCACTTTATCCAATGACCTACAAAAAGGATTTTTTTGGTTGCAACCAGGTTTTGCAATAACGCATAAAGCTGCTATAGACATCCCTGGCTCACCATGTTTGTCTCCATCCTCTCTGGATATATTCTTGGGGTTTTCACTGTTGGCTTTTAATCTACTCTCACACTGTGAATGTGGCTGTTCAGTGCTCCATCCTGGGTTGCTTTTGTTCTTATAGTTCTATTGAATTGTTCATTGACATCTCAAAAATAACATGGACATGAAGGCTATGTGAACCAGTATGATGAAAATATTTCAAGTGGTATATAAAACCAGCACATTGTACCCCGTAATTGCATTAATGTGCACAACTATGGTTTAATAATAAAAAAGAAAACATGTACAAAATTAAACTCTTGGTTTCATTCCCCAAATTTAGATTCTCATTGTACTTGAACTGAGTCTCCTAACTATGGCCTACAAGAGGCGCATGGCCTCTCGACTGTCAATTCTCTCATCATTTTCTACCAATGTTCTTCTTGCTTTATATGGCCTGGCATCATTAATCTTTGTTTATTTCTTGAACATAAGAAGCACATTCACACTGCAAGACGCTGTCCATCTCAGCCTCTTTGCCTGCATTGTTCTTTATGGATCATCTTAAATGTTGCATTGTAGAGAAAGGGGAATCCTCATAACTGTTGGTGAAAATGTAAATTAGTGCAATCACTATGGAGAACTCTATGGAAATTCTTTCAAAAACCTGCCATATAACCCAGAAACCTCACTGCCGGCTATATATCCGAAGAGGGAGAAGTCAGTACATGAAAAGGTGTCAGCACTCCCATTTTTACTGCAGCACCACTCACAATAGATAACCATGATGTAGAATATAACTAAGCGTTCATTTGTGGATTAACAAATAACGAAATTGTGATATATATACACAATGAATTTTTTTATTTTCTTTCTTTTTCCTTTTTCTTTTGTTTCAGGGAGAGTTTTGCTCTATTGCCTAGGCTGGTTTGCTGTGGTTTGATCATAGCTTTTTACAATCTCAAATAAAACTTCTTGCCTCAGCCTCTACACAATGGAATATTATATAACCACAAGAAAGAATGAAATTCTGCCATTTGCAACAACATGGATGGAACTGGAGAATATTATGTTAACTAAAACAAGCCAAGCACAACAAGACAAATCTCACATGTTCTCAGTCATACGAGGGAGCTAAATATTAAAAACAATTGATCTCATGGAGACAGAAAGTAGAATAATGTTTACCAGAGGCTGAGAAGGGTAGTAGTGGTAGAAGAAATAAAGTAGGTATAGTTAATGGAGCAAAAATTTAGTTAGATAGAATGGACAATATTGGATAGCACATCACAGTGACTATAATCAACAATAAATTAGGGTACACCTTAAAATAATTAAAATAATGGAATTGTAATTTTCTGAACACCAAAAAATGATAACCTGAGGTGATTAAAAAAATTTCCCTGGTTTGATTAATTCACATTGTATGCCTGTATCAAAAATCACAGGTGTTCTATAATTATACACAACGATTGATCATTAAAAATAAAAAGAGTTAAAGAAAACATAAAAATATTCCATCCTCAGAGAGTTCAGTTGAACTACATATCTAAAATTATTATCTCCAATGTCCATTATTCAAGTAATGATCATGTTTTCTGATTTCCCTTTAATTATGGAAAGAGCACTTATTATGAGACATGCCCTCTTAACAATGTTTAAGTGTACAATACAGTATTGTTAATTATAGGTACTACATTGTACAGCATATGTCTAAAAATTACTTACGTTATAAAACTGAAACTTTACACTTATTGAACAATAGCTCCTTACTCCATCTCTTCCACTCCTACCACAGTCTCTGACAACCATCACTCTACTGTTTTTTTCTCTGAGTTTGACCATTTTAGATACCTCATCTAAGTAGAAGTATTTGGTATTTTTTCCTTCTGAAAAGGGAGGGAAAATTTTGATATGTCTATATGTATTAAGTTTTCTTTATTCATCTATTGACGGGCATTCAGGTTGATTTCGTATCTTGGCTATTGTGAATAGTGCTGCAATAAACATGGGGGTGTAGATGTTTCTTTGACATACTAAACTTTTTTTTTTTTACTTTGGATATATATTCAGTAGTTGGATTGCTGGATAATATAGTAATTCTGTTTAATTTGGGGGGAACCACAAATTGATTGCATTTCCCTGATAACAGTCAGGGAAATGATTGATTGGTCATTGATTTGAATTTCCCTTAGACAGCATTTTTATATATCTGTGTTGTTTTTTTTTTTCTTTTTAGGAAGTATCTATTTGAGTCTTTTGCCCATTTTTTGTGGATCATTTGTTTTTTGCTATTGAGTTTCTTAGAAATTTTGGATATTAATCTCTTGTGATATGTATAATATGCAAATATTTCTCCCATTCTGTAGATCATTTCTTCACTCTGTTGACTGATTCCTTTACTGTACGGAAACCTTTTAGTTTGATGTAGTCCCATTTGTTAAGTCTTGCTTTTGTCGCACTTCCTTTTGAAAGCTTTCCTAAAACCATTCTTGCCCAGAGCAATGTCATTTAATATTTTTCCTATGTTTTCTTTTAGTAGGATCATAGTTTGGGGCTTATCCCATTAATTCTATTATAGTTGACTTTTGTACGTGGTGAGTGATAGGGGTCTAATTTCACTCTTTTTCATGTAGATGTCTAGTTTTCCCAGCATCATTTATTGAAGAGCCTGACCTTTACTCATTATGTGCTCTTGATTCCTTTTTCAAAAGTCAGTTGGCTATAAATTCCTTAATCTATTTCTGAACCTCTACTTTGTTCTACTGGTTTATGTGTTTTATGACGATACTATTTTCACTGGGTATTATAGCTTAATAGTGTATTTTGAAATCAGATAGTGTGAAACCTTCAGTATTGTTCTTTGGCTTAAGATTTCTTTGGTTATTCTGGGTATTTTGCAGTTCACTCTATAAGAATTTTAAGTTTTTTTGTGTGTGTATTTATGAAAAATGACATTGGAATTTTAATAGAAATTGCATTATATCTATAAATTGCTTGGCGTACGATGAAATAATATTAATTCTCAGAATCTATTAGCATGAAATATCTTTTAACTTACTTGTATCCCTTTAATTTCTCTCATCAGTGCTTTAGAGCTTTATTGTAGATACCTTTCACCTCCTTAGTTTAATTTATTTCTATGGGGTTTTTTTTTAACAGCTATTGTAAATGGGATTACTTTCTTGATTTTTCTCTCAGACAGTTTGCTATTGATGCATGGAAACATTACTAATTTTTGTGTGTTGAACTGAGAGAAAAGCACTTCTACTACCAAAATTAACTGCATTTGTTTATTAGTTCTAACAGTTTTGGGTGGGATCTTTAGGATTTTCTATATCTAAGATGATATTTTTTTCCAAGATGGTGGAATAGGGGCTTTCCTGGTACAACTCATCCACTTGGAACTATCAAAATAAGTGTGGGGTGAACTTTTATTTATACAAGAAGAAATGCAAGAGTTCAACATAAAAATGAAAGAAAACTTTGGATACTGGGGAAAAAAGAAGCTAGGTAGCAACACACGTCTGGTGGAAAGCAGTGGTGAGTGAATCCTCAGTAAATGAGAGGGGGAGTGAGTGTCTCTGAGATATACATCCCCACAGGGGAGCTGGGAAATCCAGGACACAAAGGAGCTCCTTGACCCTGCCAAACCCTGAGTCTGACTTGGGAAGCAATAAGGAGACTGTGAGAAGGAACTGCACCGAGCAGTGTCCTGCACTTGCTCCCAGACCTGGGAGCCAAGAGAAGGAAGCCATTCCTCAGGGTACTTAGAGGATTGTTTGGGATCCAGGTAGCCACCACTGGTTTGGAGAGTCATGAGCATAGTATTAATGATCTAGTCTGGATCAGAAAAGAGGACCTCACAGAAATGAAAGATGATGGTAGCATGAGTACCAGCTATAGGCACTGGAGTTGGGCACCCACACTTCACAAAACCAGAGTAAAAAAAGATCTGCCCAAGAAGCTTTGTTTTGACCTGAGGCCATTTTGTGGACTGAAAATAAACTGCTCGTGACTTTGCTGACTGTCCCCTACTTGATAGGATGGTCAGTTGATGGGAGGGATCTGCAGATTGAGAACAAAACAGTTCTACTACCACTTGCTAGGCTGGATCTAGAAACGCACTTCTTTCCCTATGCTGGGTCTTTGGTGCAGCAGTGGAACTCTGCTTCTTGCTGGGAGGTTTCTCTGAGAGCTTAAGGACTGTTCCAGTGACCCTTTTTGGACTGGCACTTCTACCTGCTATTGGAGACCTGAGAGTGGGTTTGCCCGGCCTGTTCCCAATAGAGTTCATTCCCATCTCCAACTTCAGAAGCAGATTATGGAACTCAAAACATTGAGTGTTCCATGACTCAACCAGTCATTTCTGATATCTAAGTACTTCTTTCTCCTCATTAGTAAAGGGCAAGCATGAATCCTACTGCCAGCACCACAACTGGCTGTTATGCACAAACACAATCTACTAGTATGACCAATTACAATATCTGTTGATACAATTGCACAGCAGTTAGGAAAGCTTCTCAAGACTTCTGCTACCATTATCACCCACACAACCTAGAAGGCCATGAAACCACTCACTCACCTAGACTACTGCCATGACAAATGGTATTTGCAAAACCCATCACACTTTAAAACATATAAGGCTATTTATAACTAAGAAATCATACTTCCATTGAATGCACTCAGAAGTAATGCTAAACAGCTCTATTCAATATACAGCAATACAATAATAATGGGGGACTTTAGTGCTCCTTGACAGCACTAAACAGATTACTGAGATCACTGAGATCAATGACTCAAGAAACTAGAAAAATAAGAACAAACTAAACCCCCAACTAGCAGAATAAAAGAAATAAAAAGAGAGCAGAACTAAATGAAATTGAGGCTAAATATACAAATGATTATTCCTTTTATACCTAATTTGTTAAGGATTTTTATCATGAAGTGATGCTGAATTTTGTCAAATGCTTTTTATGCATCTATTGAAATGATCATATGGCTTTATCCTTTGTTTTGTTAATATGCTATGTCACATTTATTAATTTGCATGTTAAGCCATCTTTGCCTCTCTGGTATGAATCCCACATGAGTATGGTAAATGATCTTTCTAATGTGCTTTTACTTTTATTTCTAGTATTTGGTTAAGGATATTTGCATCTGTGTTGATCAAGGATATTGGTCTTTAGCTTTCTTTTTTCCTATTCCTTGTCTGTTTCAGGGTAATGCTGGTCTCATTGAAAGAGTTCCTTCCCGTCTCTTTGATTATTTGGAATAGTTTGAGAAGAATTGGTTAGCTTTAAAAAACTACAACAACAACAACAACAACAAGTTTGCAGAATTCAGCAATGAAGGCATCTAGCTCTGAACTTTTTTTTAATAGGAGAGTTTTTATTACTGATTCAATGCTGTTACTCATTGGTTCATATTTTCTATTTTAAAATTCATTTTTAATATGCCCAGGATTTTATTTATTTCTTCTAGGTTTTCCAATTTGGTACCATATTATCCTTTGTGTTCTGTGGTAAAAGTTGCAATGCCTTTTTTTCATCTCTGACACTTGCCTGTATACGTACTGGAAAAGGTGTGATAACTCTGCTTGGAAGTTTTTAATCATATAAATGTATACATATTTACCACATAAAAAGTAATTATGACTACCGGTTATTTACTCACATGGTATGAAAAGCTATATTCACCCAGAAAGATTTAAGGATTTGTTTAGATCAGTATTAATCCCTAAACACTAAAACCATTACAAATTTTCCCCAGCTGTAGAATGGGAAATATAATGTGTTGTTCACATAATGCAATACTCCACTACAATGAAAAAGACTCCATTTTAAAATAGGTAATAATACATATGACCCACAAATGATAAGTGACAGATACTAGACTCAAAGATTGCATTTTCCAGGGTTATATTTAAGGCCATTCCAGCAAATGCAAAACTATTTAGACAAAAAAAGTTTATTTCTTGCCAGGGCAGTGGGTGAGAGAAGAGATTATCAAAAAGTTGGCTCAGATAAAGTTTTTTAGGTGATAGAGGTAGCAGTTTCATGAAGCTATGTTTAGCTAAATTCTTAGATCTATATACTAAAAGTGTGGATATTATTGTATGTAAATTATACATTAATTGGAAAATGGAAAAAATGAGAAATAACAAGTAATACGAAAACATGTGTACACATTAAAAATAACCAGCTTGATTCCCATAGGCTTTTTAATTGTTTTTTTCTCAGTAAAGCAGGGTGAGGCTCTGCCTATACTCTCACAGGGGAAATCTCCAGAGCTCTCAACATCACTCTAACTCTCTCCACATCTCCATAGATAAGCCTCTAAAATCCCACTGTGACTCAACCCAATGTTGTTTGAGAGAGACCTGTTAGTCATCATCTATTTGCCTGAATGATAATTGTCAGTCCACACGTGAGTTCTCATCTGAGGATTTTCTATGAGCTTTCAACATGGTCAACTACTTTATCCCAAGATAAAAATTACATTGACTTTCAAATGTAGCAAGACATTTTATAGACTTCCCTTGCTGGTTTTCAGAGATACAACTCTGTGAATTATGTGGGAAGCATAATCTTAACATGCTTATTTTATAAATAAGCAAGAGATAAGTGATTTCTTTAAGTGCACAGAAAGAATTGATGTTAGAGTCAGAATTTGATCCACATTAATATCCATTCTTTTCTGCCTAAGAGACCAAAAATTTTTGGCCTCTTCATGTGAGTGAGCTCCTCTAATCATATTTATGCAAGATTTTACAGACAACTTTCTGATTTCAGACCTGCTATTCTGAATTGACTATTCCTGCTTTTCTGGTAGCAAGGTAAGCTTCCACATTCCATAAACATGTTCAATGAGAAGTAGAATTCATGCAAAAGAAGTGGGGTAGATATACCTACAATGAGTAATTTGAAAACAGAAAGAGATGTTTTCAGCATTTTTTTCTAAAATGCTGAGATGATTTTGGAGCAAAAATGTCAACATTTCTTTCATAAGGAGTCCAAGGATTCTTATGAAACATAATGCTTCTATCACTCAAAATATGAGTGAAAAAATATAATAGATGATGCTCTGGTTAAATAGGTGGCAATTTTGTCTTCATTGCTGTATATTTACTTCTTTAGTGGTGAAAAAGCAAACAAACATAGAAAGAAGAGGGGAAAATTCCTTCTTTAAAAAGTCTTAAATTATCAAGCTCTGAACTGCATTTTATTTTTTTTTCCATACTCTTATTATCATTACTAGCACATCTACACATGTTGATAGTGATGTGGCTAAATACTTAGTTTTAAGATGAATATGGGTTTAAATCTTAATAATATCTCGTACTAACTATGATTTTAGAGTATCAGGTAACTTCAAGTTTTTAATTTTCTTAATGATAAAGTAAGAATAATAATACTATCTTGCACACACATACCATTTACTTATAAAGTTCTTTTCCTTGGTTATAGAACACAATGTGTGCTAAAAGTCGTCATGTTTGGGAAGGTCAGCAAGTATAACGTCTTCATAGGGAAGGCTTAGGTAGTGAATTTGCAAAATACTTGGGAGAAAGATGCTGGGGGATAGTAGTTAGTATTGAATGCATACCCTTGCAAAGGTTCCAATTCAGTACAAAAATTTAAAATACTGTTTATAAATAAGAACAGGTTCGAATATTTTACAATGTGGAACTTGCCTCCAAATCACATCTGTGAGCCCAGGACAGCCAGAAACTAATAACTTTCAAACCCTGATGTCTTTGATCTGATTGTGAAATGACAATAATGAGAGAAAGGATAAATTTAAGAAAAAAAGGACTCTTTTGCTTAAGCTAAAATGGAATTTGAGGAAGAAATTAAGAAAGAGTGGCTCACATGGAATCGCCGAAGCAGCAAATCATATGCTTAGAGAAAAAAACAGACTAAGAATCAGCCACTAGAGAACACAGAAATTCTCAATGGCCCTAGTACTGAGGAATACCAAATTGGAGATGGAATCTTCAAAATTCACTCACTCCCGAAATCCTGTTTGTCATCATCCATCATTATCAAAGCAACATCAAGTCCATCATCCTATCCTAGTAACAATATTATAGCTATTACTCATCATGCTGTGCTTACCCCCTAGAATTTTATTATTTTTTAATACATCACCTTATTTAATTCTCACAGTAATGTACTTCAAAGTAGGTCTCATTACTGTTTCCATTTTCAGGGAAGGAAATATGTTTAGGGGAATTAGATTAGAACCAGTGAGTCCAAGGTGGTAAAATGGTAGGACTGACATGGATCTTTTCTAAGAATCCATGTCCTGTATCTGCTATATTTGATGATATGGCTTTTCTCAGAATTGCCTCTGCCAATTGAACACATCCCAATCATTCTAGATATCTCACCACATCTACTATGTCATTTACTAATTTCACTGTAAAACTAACACACTTGAGTTTCCATTAAGGGAGACAATCAACAATTGTAAATTGAGTCAAATTCAATTTTATTGAGGTTAGGATTAGATAGTTAGACATAAGAAACATTCAGCCTGAGTGCAAGTGTTGGTATGGGTCCAAAGAATGACTGTCCATTTAATACTTTTTAAATGTGAATAAATTACTCAAGCTCTACTCCTTCATAATTTAAATGACTGCAACAACTATTCAAACTCCTAATATTGTTGAGAAGAAAAAATATACATCTAAATAGACATCTAAAATGTCTAGAGAGAAGTTGTTGGCAAATGAGCAACAAAGTGTCAACTCTGACTATATTCAGGAATGGTGAATTGGCAGAGAGATTTATCTCAACAAGTAAAGTTATTAAATTTTCTATGTCTCATTTTAAAATTTTATAATTTAAAATTTGGTAAGTAATCTTGTATGGTTCTTCAGATTCAACACTATATAACTCTGTATGTAATTAATGCACTAAATTATTTTTAGTGCTTTATCTAGAAAATCTTGAAGTACATGTTATTGCTGCAGTGAAACAGTACGTATTGTACTTGTACTTTTCAATTTCAATTCATCTTTTTATCACTTTTTTCCCCTCACTGCTACAGGAATCTTGCGATTCTTACCTGACACTGATGGAGAACAAGACAGAAGTGACCCAGTTTATTCTTCTAGGACTAACCGATGCCCCAGAACTACAGTTTCCCCTCTTTATATTGTTCCTTCTCATCTACATCATCACTCTGACTGGGAACCTGGGGTTGATTGTATTTATCTTCTTGGACTCTCATCTCCACACTCCCATGTATTTTTTCCTTGGTAACCTGTCTCTGGTGGACTTTTGTTACTCTTCAGCTGTCACTCCCACGGTAATGGGTGAGCTCCTTTCAGGAGACAAGGTCACCTCCTATAACACATGTGCTGCTCAAATGTTCTTCTTTGTAGCCTTTGCCACTGTGGAAAATTACCTGTTGGCATCAATGGCCTATGACCGCTATGCAGCAGTGTGCAAACCTCTACATTATACTACCACCATGACAACAAGGGTGTGTGCTCATCTGGCCATAGGCTCCTACGTCTGTGGTTTTCTGAATGCCTCCATCCACATTGGAGACACATTCAGTCTCTCCTTCTGTAAATCTAATGAGGTCCATCACTTTTTCTGTGATATTCCAGCAGTCATGATTCTCTCTTGCTCTGATAGACACATTAGTGAACTGGTTCTGGTTTATGTTGTGAGCTTCAATATCTTCTTTGCTCTCCTGGTTATCCTGATATCCTATCTATTCATCTTTATCACTATCCTAAAGATGCATTCAGCTGCAGGACATCAAAAGGCTTTGTCAACCTGTGCATCCCACTTCACTGCAGTCTCCATCTTCTATGGAACTATTATTTTCATGTACTTACAGCCCAGCTCCAGTCATTCCATGGACACTGACAAAATTGCATCTGTGTTCTATACTATGGTCATCCCCATGCTAAACCCTGTAGTCTACAGCCTGAGGAACAAGGAGGTGAATAGGGCATTCAAGAAAGTTGTGGAGAAGGCAAAATTGTCTCTCGGACTGAGAGTTTAGCATTGTAGGATGAACCATAACCTCATTTCATTTCTCTCATATCTTATCCATGCCCTGAATCACATTTTAAAGTTTCATCTCTCTCATATTTTATCCATGTCCTGAATCATATTTTAAGGTACAATTACGAAGTTAAATGTCTAAAGTGAACTCTTACCTTTTAAAAAGTCAGTTGTCTGGTGAAAGCTTTTCTTTTCATTATGTATAGAAACAGAATGCTAAATATAAATGCTTAACCTATCTTGAAGCTAGCTTATGAAAACACTTATTAAAGATACTCATGTATTCACTTATTCAACATGCATCTTTTTACCACATGTCAATGAAAATGTGTGGGAAACAGGAGCAAAAACACTCCTATAAACAAAAGGGTATAAAAGTGTCCCATGAGGTCATACACATGTTTGTGGAAATTTTATCTATATTAAATATCATGTGGTAAGTCCTGACGGTTAATTTCATGTGTTCATTAGACCAGGGTAGGATAGCAAGATATCTCATCAAACATTATTCTGAGTTTGTCTGTGAGGGTATTTCCAGAAAAGACTAATACTTTAATTTGCAAACTGAGTAAAGAAGATCTTCACTCTACAGTGTGAGTGGCCACGCCACCATCCAGTCCACTGAGGACATGCTTAGATGGAACTAAAAGATGGAGAAATGACAAATTCTCTCTCTTTTTGAGCTGGAGCATCCATCTTCTCTATTCTCAGACAATGGAGCTTCTCTTTCTCCTGGCTTCAGTCTGTCCACCTCACATCAGTCTTCCCAAGGCCCCTGGACCTTTTCTGCCTTGGAACTCAGACTGAATTACATCACTGGCTTTCCTGCTTCCCAGGTTTGCGGATGGCTTATTATGGGAAGCCTACATATACCAACAAAATATATGGCAATATATTGTCAGGACACCAGGTGGCACTGTGGTTTTGGGACATGGAGAACACAAGCAGCAACCTCTCTCTAGTTTCTGAGCATGGTCCTGGTTCCTAACTTAGTTGCCCTTGGTGATTGCCTGATTGTTTCCTCAGCATTCAGTCCCCACTGGTTTGGGATATTAAAGTTCTCCAGAATCCTTTAGAGGTAGGTCTCACAGTGCCCCCAACAATAGTTCCTGGGGGTGTGTGAGAGCCACTCAGTCTTCCTCAATAGTGGCAGCCTGATGCAGTTAGGCAGAACAGAGACAGCCATGCTTTAGGACTCTACTAAGAGGTATACCCTCATGACCTTATCATGACCTTTCCACAAGGGCCACTCCCAGGCAGCTGGGACCTTCCCAGTATGGCTGCTTTGCCAGCCACCCAACTGATGGCAAATCTACTCCACCCACTGTTCAAATCTGGTTGCTGTAGAATGTTGGAGTCCACCCACTCATCCAAGCTTTCCACTTATACATAGCTTCTCCCCACCAAACCAAAACCTGTGGAAAGGCTTCCTCCCATCCCTGAACCTGGGGGGGAGGGGAAGCCATTCATGCTGGCTCGTAGTCACTTGCCTACTGAGTCAGACTTCCACAGCTCCAGATCTTATGCTGTCTCCTGCATACCACCACCTTTCTGTGACTCCAGGTAAGGTCCCTGCACCAGGTAGGGCTGGGTTCTCTTTATTTACCCAGTCATACTAGGAGAGCTCAGCTAAATGATCACTCTGGTCTGCCATCTTGCTCCACTGCTCATTTTTAGTCTTCTTAAACAAAAATCTACCATTTACTCCAGTAATCCTACTGCTGAGTATCTACTCAAAGGAAAAGAAGTCATTATATTAAAAAGACACCTACACCTGAATGTTTATCACAGCACAATTTACAATGGCAAAGAGTGGAACCAACATAAGTGCCCACAAGTCAGTCAGTCTCTCTCTCTCTCTCACACACACACACACACACACAGACACACATAGACACATACAAATACATACAAACATACCATGGAGTATCAATCAGCTATAAAAAGGAATGAAATATGTGTGATATCATTTACAGTAACTTGGGTAGAACTGGAGACCATTATCCTAAGAAAAGCTCAAAGTGAAGGGGACCATAAATCTTAATCATAAATTGGTAAATGTAAGGCTATTTGTAACAGGGGGTATGATGACATAGATTTTAAAAGAAGTCAAGTATACATTGAAATGATCATAGTGTCCTTAGTCAATTGGGGAATACAAACCACAACAATGTGAAAGAAGGATCCACTCACAAAAAAATGCTAAATGAAGGTTGGGAGATGACTATGCTATGTGTTGGTAGGGTTGTAGAACAACTAGATCTCTTATATGCTGCCTGTTGGAGTGTTAATTGGTCCAGTGACTTCAGGAAAATATTAAGCTATATCTACTAACACTGAATATGTAAATATTTGATGACCCAGCATTATACACCTAAGTATCCATGTAATATAAATGTGAAGATAAATTCACCAAATACACATATAAAATAATGTTCACAGTAGTAATAACCGACCTAGACCAGAAACACCCAAACTGCATCAATAGTAGACTGGATCAACTGTGGTATATTCATTCATGGAATGATGATGATCAGACTACAAATACATGCAACAAGATGAATCTCACCACACTAATGTGAGCAAACAAAGCCAGACATAGAAAAGATTGTTTTGTTGGATTCCATTTATATAAACCTTAAAACTGGGCAAAACTAGTAATTACCTTAGTCAAGGTGGGAGTAGAGGATGAGTAATGATTAAAAAGAGGTAAGAGAACATTCTGGAATGTTGGTATTATTTCTTTACCTGAGTGCTCATTCTCAGGCGTGTTCTTTTGTAAAAATTGGAGAGGTGTTACTATGATATCTGTACTTTCCCCCATGTTGCATTTCAATTAAAAATTCAAAAATACATGTAGTGCTACTCAGTCACAAAAAATAATAGTGATCGGGGAGGCAGCTGTGGGTCAAAGGGCCCATATGCCTTAGGTGGCAGGTTCAAACCTAGCCCTAGCCAAAAACTGCCAAAAAAAAAAAGGTGGTCTAATATCTTTTGTAACAATCTGGATGGAACTGGAGGCTATTCTTCTAAGTGAAGTATCACAAGAATGGAAAACCAAACACCTCTTGTACTCAATACTAAATTGGAACTGTACATATGGAAGTAAAACTCAACAGAAATGGGTGCGGGAGGGAAGGAAAGGAAGGAGGGTAAATTTACACCAAAATGGTGCAGTGCACATATTCTGGGTCATTGGCACACTTATAATATAGACTTAAAATGTACAAATGCAAATTATGTAACTAAAATGTGTATACCCCTGTAATATTCTGAAAGAAGAAATAAAATAAAATTTCTAAATTAAAAAAGAGGTCTTCCATTTAAATATATATATATGCACACACATATTTTAAAAAAGAAAATGATAGAGCCACTTATAAATAGTTTAAGAATTTGTATTAAATTAACCATATTTACTCTATGATAAAACGATCCAACTTCCAGGTATTAAGTCAAATGAAATAAAAACCTATATTTACACAAAAACATTAGCCAATGTTTAAATCAGCTTTATTCATAATCACCAAACACTAGAAATGCCACAAATGGTCTTCAACTTGGGAATTAAAAAAAAAAATGATAAAACAATGTGTAAAGTTCCCATTATGGAACATGATTCCATAATTTAAGAAGTTCCACCTCAGACACAGGTAATGAAATTGATGGATGGCCCCTGAATTTTGCTAAGTAAAAAAATGACAGAGAAAAAGACTATGTTTTATGCTTCAGGTTAAGGACAATCTTGCAAAGGCAAAATTACATGGACAAAAACCGTTTAGTAATTGCAAGAAGCAGTGGATGGGAGAAGGGGTTGACCAAATTTAATAGGAAATTAGTTTAGATGATTGTAGTAGTGGTCCCATAACTATATATTTAACAAAATTCTTAGAAATAAATACTAAAATGTGTTCATATTATTGTTTGCAATTAGTATATTAAGCGATAATTAAAAATAAATACAAAATAACACATAATACAAAAACATATGTGCACACTCAAGATATCCAGTTTGGTCCCCACAGGCAATTTAATTGTTTTTTCTCTAGGAAAGTTAGAAGAGATGTGGATGCTCTCGTGGGGGACATCCCCTGAGAGCACCCTATCTCTTTCATTTTTTCCTGGTCCTAGGCATTATTAGCTTCTGAAAGCCACCCAGACTCTAGATGGCACCAGACTTGGATCCTAGCTCCTTAGATCATTTTTTACTCATCCAAATGTTAATAGTTATTTGTATATACAGGCCTTCTCCCAATTTTAGGATTCTCTATGACCCTACAGCCATAGCCAAGATAACACATTAAGATAAAAATTTTATTGAAAATGGTAAACTCTAAATGAGTTGTTTTACAGGCACTCTTCTATTTGCTAGTGGGGATGGTTAATGAGTGCAAAAATATAGCTAGGCAGTTGGATAGAATGAACAATGATTGCTAGCACAACAAAGTGACTGTAATCAACAGTAGATTAGGTATTCTTTAAAATAACTCAAAGAGTGAAATTGGAATGTTCCTAATTTCCAAAGAAATGATAAATGCCTGAGGCAATGGATACCTCTACTAGCCTGATTTGATTTATTCACATTGTATGTCTGTATCAAAACATCATGTATACCCTATGAAAATGTACAACCACTATATACTCAAAACAATTAAAAATTAATATTAATTAATTAATTGATTCTTTAAAACAACCATTCTATGGCTTACATGGGAGAGGTAATTTTATTGTGTTTATTTTATAATTAAGAAGGAGTTAAGTGGCTTTTCTAAGGACACAGAAAGAACGCACAGCAGATTCATTATGTGAACGCTGTAGTAATGTCTTTTTCTCCATCTTTCCCCACCTTAGAGACCATCGGCCACTACCTGAGAGAGAGCTTCTCTAACAGGATTTGTGCAGGGAAGATTTTCTGATCTTGAACTTGCTATTCAAGACTGACGGTCTCTTGTTTTCAAGGAGAAAGGTAAGCTGCTATAGTCAATATACTTTTTTTTATTGAAAGCTATAATTCACACAAAAGCAATGGCACAGCTATGCCTACTATCATCTTTTGAGCACATTGATGTTTTCAGTGTTTTCCTACAAAAATAAGGTGAAACTGGGGGATAAACATTAAAAATTCCATCAGCAGGGAGTTAGACGATACTTATCATTATGCTACTCTCCTGAAAAAGATTAGTGATAAAATAGGTGATTATATAGTAATTTTATCTTATTCACTATATGTTCACCTCTCATCGGAGGCACAGAATAAATAGAAGAGTAAAATGATCTTTGTTAAGCTATGCAGGTACCAAAGAGAATTAGCACTATCCAAGCTTCTTTTTGACGTATTTCCTATAATTTCATGTTTATTATTTTTAGCATCTGTACACATTGACAGTGGGATAACTAAAAGGACAGGCTGCTGAGTGGGTCTAAACTGGCTTTACATTTTTAATCTTCCTCATACTAGCTGTGTAACTGTAAAGCCTTGAAAAACTTCGCAAGTCCCCATTTGTGTTTATAGTAAAATAAAAATACTAGTACTACCTACTTATATAATACACAAATACATAACACAAAACACTTTTATATTTAAAGGTCTTAACATTAGTTATAGTACATGCTTATTGATGATTAGCACAGTATATGCTAAAGGTGGCACGTGTGTTAAGGTTGGCAAACCTAAAGCCTTCAAGGGCTTCGCTTATAAGGTGAGGTTGCCAAAGGTTAATGAATGAGCAGGAGTGTAAGAACACGTAGTTAGTATTGGATGGATACCCTTCCAAAAGCTTCATATGAAAATAGAAAGAATTAAACCACAATTTTCTACATAAGAACAGATTAAAATATTTTACAACATAGAGATAGCCACAAAAACAGATCTGAAGACAAACGGCAAAAGTCAAGTCACAAACTATAATTTTTCAACCCTTGATTTCTGTGAGTCAAATATGGAATGACACTACTGAGAAAAAAATAAGAAAGACTCTTTAAACACAAGCAAAAATGTATTTTAAAGAAGAAACTAACAACAACAAAAATAGCAGGCTATGTTGAAGAGCAGCCAGTTTCATGGGTGGAGCAACAACAGAGAAAAAGAATTACTGAAGGGCACAAAAATTCCAATAATTCTACTGCATTGAGAAAAACCAAATTGAAGAAGGAGGCTAGAAGACTTCAAAATTCATCCACACCTAAGTTGACATAGAGTCCATTGTTCCATCTTGGTAATAATAGTACAGATAGAACTTCTCCACTTGGCTAATCACTTAGCATTTATCCATTATGTGTTTTGTTTTTGTTTGGGGTTTTTTGTTTTTGTTTTTGTTTTGTTTTGTTTTGTTGAGACAGAGTCTTACTCTGTTGCCCTGGGTAGAGTGCTATGGCATCACAGCTCACAGCAACCTCAAACTCTAGGGCTTAAGCAATTCTCTTGCCTCAGCCTCCCAAGTAGCTGGGACTACAGGTGCCACCACAACGTCCGGCTAGTTTCTCTACCTTTAGTAGAGATGGGGTCTTTCTTTTACTCAGGCTTATCCCTTGTTTTTTATGCATGTTCACACTTAATTCTCACAATAATACCTTGAGTTAAATATCATTACACTCTTCATTTTAGAGATGAATACAATGAGCTTCAGGGGAGTCAGATCAGAGCCAATGAGTCCCAGAGGGCCAATAAGCAGCTCTTCCCAGAGCCCAAGCTCTATCCTCTCTGAAGTGTCTTTGTGGTTTGTACAAGCCCCCACTTACTATTCCAGTCCTCCTAAGACATCTGCTGTCCATCTTCAGTGTGAAACCCCAGACAATGGGTTTGGGTCAACAGGGACAATGAGTAACTATAAATTGAGTTAAAACAATTCAATTAATATCCTACTGTGACTTTCATGCATGGGAGCCATTGTGCTTGGGGTTAAAGCCTAGCTTTCCATTAACATTTTCATAAATATGAATACATTACTCAACCTCTGTGCCTCTCAATTTAAACTATCAACCAATCAAGCTCAAAATATTATTGATAGGAATCAATGAATATAGATATAAAGTATCTAGAGCAATCCTGCCAGGTGAGAATAAGAAGCACAAGCTTTCACTAGGACAGGAAAAACTGCATTGGCATAATTCCAGAAATGTCATATGAAAAATTTATAAAATATTCCAAACATAAGTTGCAATTATGAAAATTTAAAAACTGGCGAGATGACCCACTAAGATTTTTCGAGTTTAACTTTTATAACTCTATAAACATTTAATACATTAAATTTTGTGAATAAGCTCAGTTTTATTTATTTATTTTAAAGAGACAGAGTCTCACTTTATTGCCCTCAGTAGAGTGCTATGGCATCACAGCTCACAGCAACCTCCAACTCCTGGCCTTAGGTGATTCTCTTGCCTCAACCTCCTGAGTAGCTGGGACTAAGGCACCCACCACAATGCCCAGCTATTTTTGTTGTTGTTGTTGCAGTTTGGCCAGGGCCAGGTTTGAACCCACCACTCTCAGTATATGGGGCTGGCACTCTGCCCACTAAGCCATAGGCGCCACCCTAAGCTCAGTTTCAGATATGGAAAATATTGAAATGTGTATTATTAACATAATGAAATAATGCACATGGAATATAAATATTTCAAATTTGGTGCCATACGTGTATTTATTCTACAACAACTATTTACACTCTTGCGCTTTGCTTCTGTTCGCTACAAGATATCATCTGATGCCCAAATAACATCGATGGAGAACAGTACGGAAGTGACACAGTTCATCCTCCTAGGACTAACCAGTGTCCCAGAACTAAAAGTCCCCCTCTTCATCATGTTCATGTTCATTTACTTCATCAATGTGGCTGGAAACCTAGGCATGGTTATTTTGGCTCTTTGGGACTCTTGTCTGCACACACCCATGTACTTTTTCCTTGGTAACCTGTCTCTAGTGGACTTTTGTTATTCTTCAGCAGTCACTCCCAAGGTCATGACTGGGCTCCTTATAGGAGACAAGGTCATTTCCTATGGTGCTTGCTCTGCTCA
>NW_003852604.1:1278017-1288405 GCF_000181295.1 Otolemur garnettii | reverse complement strand
CCCTCCTGGTCATCCTGATATCTTACCTATGCATATTCATCACTGTCCTGAAGATGCACTCAGCCACAGGATACCGGAAAGTATTGTCCACCTGTGCTTCCCACCTCACTGCAGTCTCCATCTTCTATGGGACTATCATCTTTATGTACTTACAGCCCAGCTCCAGTCACTCCATGGACATAGACAAAATGGCATCTGTGTTTTACACGATGGTCATCCCCATGCTGAACCCTGTGATTTACAGCCTGAGAAACAAGGAGGTGAAGAGCGCGTTCAAGAAGGCTGTTGAGAAGGCAAAGTTGTCTCTAGGATTGTGAGTTTAACATTGTAGGATCCATAATGACCTTGTTTCATTTTCCTAAGACATTCTCACATCCTGAATCACATAGTAAGGCCCACATTGAAGCTAAGTTCCTAAACTGATACTCTCCCTTCTTCAAAAGTGTATTATCTAGGGAAAATGAAATATAATGTTTAGAAACAGAATACCTGAATGGGACGGCTAAGGTGAATCACAAAATATCTTGAGTTTTACTTATCAAAAACCTGTATTGAAAACATTTAATTCCTTCACTCATTCTACACGAATGTCCTCTACCACATACTGGTAGAAACACACATGTAAAAGAGGGGCATTAATGAGCCCGTGAGTACATTTTTACATGTGCCCTATGTGAACACATACATATGGGAGTGAAAAATTTGCCAGATATAAATGAAATGAGGCTAACTTTTGGTAAAATAATTTCAGTAATGAATTGGGGTGTCAGAATGTCAGTTTATGTATGACATTATTTATTGAGTTGAATAAGTGTTCGTACAATTCTAACTTAAGAATAAAAGTGGAATACTTTTAAAGGAAGTGCAGTTAGCTCTTTTTATCTGCATCCACATATTTCATGAACTGCAGATGGGTGATAGTACATATTCATTAAACATGACAATACATTTGATACCTGCATTTCCATTCCTGTGATACTATACTAAGAAGAATGTATTAAAACTACATACGCCTACCAGAGAATAATACAAGTATACTCAAGTGGGGGGAGTGGGGAGGAGGGCAAGGGGAAAGGGGAGGAGGAGATTGGGTGTACAGCACACCCCCAGGATAAAGGGCTCAACCACCTCAACTGCAACTCAGACTTTACCTTAGAAACACAAACAATGCAACCTACTGATTTGTGCTCTCATATTAATTCAAATAAAAATAACAAATAAAATATTTTAAATAAATACATAAAAATGGACTCTTACCAAGCTGATGGGAAAAAAGACAATATAACAACAACAACAAAATACAGGTAAAACCCGAAACTGGATAATAACTACTTACATGGCATTTACCTTGTATTGAGTATTATAAGTAATCTAGAAATGATTTAAACTGTACAGAAAGAGGTGCAGGATGCAAATAAACTGCATACTGTAGATCAACTTCTGGATTCTATAATTGGTTCCATTGACTTGTGTGTCTCTTTTCCCAATACCAAGTTATGTTGATTACTATAAGTTAGAATAAATCATGAAATCAGGAAATGTTCATACTCCAACTTTGTTAATCTTCCATTGTTTTTCCAACAGTGAGAGTTCTGATTTCTCTACATTTTTGCCAGTGCTTGGTATTATCTGTCTTTTTTGTTTTCTTTTATTTTTAATTGTTGTAGGTACATAATAGCTGTATATATTTATAGAGTACATGCGATATTTTGATACAGGCATGAAATGTGAATTAATCTATAGGTAATTAATGTGAATTACTCAATCAAGGTACTTCAGGGATCTATCTCCTCAGGCATTTATCATTTCTTTGCGTTAAGAATAGTCTATTTCCACTCTTTCAGTTATTTTAAAATATACCTTAATTTACTTTTTATTACAGTCACTTTGTTGTGCTATCAAATATTGTTCATTCTATATAACTACCTAACTATATTTTTGCACCCACTAACAATCCCTACTTAATCCCCTCTCCTCATTTCCCTTCCAAGCTTCTGATAACCATTATTCTACTCTCTGTCACCAAGAAATTAGTTGTTTTTGTTGTTTATCTCTCTCATCTGACTAAGAATATGTGAGCTTTGACTTTCTGTGTTTAGCTTATTTCACTTAACACAATGTTCTCTAGTCCCATTTATGTTGTGGCAAATAGCAGGATTTCATTCTTTTTGTGGATATATAATATTCAGTTGTATATACACACCACAATTTCTTATTTATTCATCCATTGATGGACACTTAGGTTGATTCCAATCTTGGCTATTGTGAACAGTGATGCAATAAACATGAGAGTGCAGATATCTTTTCAATATAACAAATTTTGTTATTAGTGACATATACCTTGCAATTGTTGGGTCATCTGGTAGTTCCATTTTTAGTTTTCAGAGGAACCTCCATACTGTTCTCCATAGTGTTGGCTTTAATTTACATTCCCACCAATAGTGTATGAGGGTTTCCTTTCTCCATATCCTTGCCAGCATTCATTATTGCCTTTTTGATAAAAGCCATTTTAACTGGGGTGAGATTATAGCTCACTGTAGTTTTTATTTACATTTCTTTGATGCCTAATGATGATGACCATTTTTTCACACACCTGTTGGCCATTCATATTCTTCTTTTGAGAAATATCTATTCAGATCATTTACCCATTTTGAAAATCAGCTTATATGATTTTTATTCCTATTGAGTTGTTGGAGTTTCTTATATATTCTAATTGCTTTTTTTTTAAAGTAAATTTATTTCAGGTTAATGTGAGAGTACAACCAGGTAAAAATAATTTATTTCGTTAAGTAGATAGAGTCCCTCTTGCAGTTATGTCCCATACCCCAAAGGTGTGCCAAACACCCCCACCCCATGCCCATTCAATGAGAGAATCCCAACCCCCTCCTCTATTATCCCTCTCCCTCAGCTTGAATTGAAATGAGTTTTTCTCATATATGGGCATGCATCAGATCAGCTACTGGCTTCATGTTAGTATTAAGTACATTAGATAATTGCTTTTCCACTCTGTGATACTTTACTAAGAAGAATGTGTTTCAACTCCATCCAGGATATTACAAAAGATGTGAAGTTACCACCTTTTTATGGCCAATTAGTATTCCATGTACCACAATTTGTTAATCCATTCCTGAGTTGATGGGCATTTAGGTTGTTTCCACATCTTGGTGATTGTAAATTGAACTGCAATAAACAATCTAATCCAAATATCCTTATGGTAAAATGATATTTTTCTTCTGGGTAGATGCTGAGTAGGGAGATTGTTTAGTCAAAGGGAGATCTAATTTGAGTTCTTTGGGGATTCACCATACTTCTTTCCAAAGAGTCTGTACTAGTCTGCAGACTCACCAACAATGTAAAAGTGTCCCCTCTCTCCACATCTGCACCAGCATATGCAACTTTGGGACATTGTGATGTGGGCTAATCTGACTAGGATTAGGTGATATCTTAGCATAGTTTTGATTTGCATTACCCTGATAATTAGGGACGATGAGCATTTTTTCATATGTTTGCTAGCCATTCATTTGTCTTCCTTAGAGAAGGTTCTATTTAGGTCTCTTCCCCAGTGATAGATGAGATATAAGTCTTCCATGGCAATTGCAACAACAATAAATAAATAAATAAATAGGACTTAATTAAACTGAAAAGCTTCTGTACAGCTAATGAGACAACAACCAAAGCAAATGGATGACCTTTAGAATAGGAAAAGATGTTTGCATATTACAAATCAAGACAAAGGCTTGGTAACTAGGATCTACAGAGAAATCAAATTAATCAACAAAAAAAGAGCTATATATTCTAATTATTAGTCCCTAACCAAATGGGTAGTTTGCAAATATTTTCTCCAATTCTGTGTGTTGTCTTTTCTCTTTTCCTTTTTTATTGTTTTCTTTGCTGTGCAGAAGCTTTTTAACTTGATGTGATCCCATTTGTTCAATTTTGCTTTGGTTGCTCATGTTTTAGGGGTGTTGCTCAAGAAGTCCTTGCCCCAACTAATGTCCTGAAGCATTTCTCCAGCATTTTCTTCTAGTAGTTGTAAAGTTTTTGGTCTTAGATTTGAGTCTTTAGTCCATTTTTCTTTGATTTTTGTAGGTGGAAAGAGATAAGAGATAAGGGTCTGCAAATAGAGATCCAGATTTCCCAGCACCATTTATTGAAGAAATCATTTTTTTCCCAATATACATTGTTCTTGGCAATTTTGTCAAAGATAAATTTACTACAGATGTATGGATTTCTTTCTGAGCTCTCCATTCTATTCCATTGGTGTCTCTTTGTGTTTTTAATCCAGTACCATGCTGTTTTGATTACTATAGCTCTGTAGTATACTTTGAAGTTAGGTAATATGATTTCTCCAGTTTTGTTGTTTTTACTCAAGATGGCTTTGGCTATTCTGGATCTTTTATGGTTCCATATAAATTTCAAAATTACTTTTGCTATTTCTGTGAAAAATATTCCCAGTATTTTGATGGGGATTGTATTGAATTTGCAGATTGTTTGGGGGGGGGCGGGTAGTATCGACATTTTAACAATATTGATTCTTCCACTACATCAACACCAGATCCCCTTCTATTTTTCCATGTCCCTTTTCAATTTCTTTCATTGATGTTTTATAGTGTTCCTCTTTTTCATGTTATCTTCTTTATCTACTAGCTTTGCCATTTCATATGAATTCATAATCAGCATGTCAATATTTACAGAAAAGGCTGTTTGGATTTCAATAGTGACTGCATGAAGTCAGCAGAATAGTCAATTTGAAAGTCTCTCACTCCATGATAATGGTATTTCTATACACTGATGCAGATTGTTTTTTATTTCGTTCACCAATATTCTATATTTTCAGCACTTTTAAGACACACAGTATGCTCAAAGACTTCTGTGCAATTTTGGATAAGGAACTAACAGAAACTGGATAATGATGTTTCAACAATGAGTGAACATAAATGAAGACAGAAATTATAGATAGAAATTCTAGAACAGAAAACACAAGGTAAATCATGGAAAGCAATGGCTCCAAATTCTTGATTTTTAAAAATATTAGTGTCTTCACATTATATACTTTGCAAAGAGCAAACTTTTATAATTTACACACTATACCTAATAGTCTTTGTCCTCTTTGCCCTGTGATTGAAGTGAATTTTTCCTTTCTTCACTCCTTAACCACATTGGTGACTTTCCTAATCATATATCTGAAAGACCATATGAAGAGCTGAAAAGAGCTCAGCATACAACCCATAACACTCTCTCCCTCTACCTTGTAGGCTGCTGTCCTACTCTGATGCAATAGTGAGTATGAGCTTTAGTATTCATTCTAATTGTTAATCCCTAATCAGATGGGTAGATTGCAATGAATATGAGCTTTAGTATTCATTATTGCCTCAGAGTAGGACAGCAGCCTACAAGGTAGAGGGAGAGAGCATTTCTTCTTAAAAGAAAGGACAGGCCATGACAGGTTTATAGCCACCTGGTTGTTAACATAACTGGTATAATAATTGTTCACATGTTTTATAGTAAAATTTTATCTAGCCCTATATCTGAATGCATTTTATCAAAAAGAACCATTTGGGGTCACTTTATGCCCAGGAGCATAAATAAAATAATTTATACAATGTATTCATAGCTCTTGGAGAATCAGCAAAATATAGAAGTTAACTATTTTCAAAAATATCTGTAATCAGATGCAAAAGTATATGTATTTGGGTTCAACATGGCAACTTAAAGAAAGAAGAAACTTCATAGTCATTTGGATGTTCTGACATATTCTAAACACTTTTATGGTGATTTTATAATGCTTTTTTATTATAACATTGATACATTTTTGAGTGGCAGTTTTTAGAGCTTGTTGTGTTTTCCCCATAATAAGAGAGGAAATATTTATTTAGTAATAACTGTAACCAACACAGGCCTAGTGCATAGTTTAGACTCAATATCCTTTGCTTAAAGAAGTAAGTTCGATTAAGATGAGGCAGGCTATTCTATACCTTGTGCATTAGAGCTCTGCAGCTTTATTTATTTATTGCAGGTTTTGGCTGGGGCTGGATTTGAACCCGCCACCTCTGACATATGTGGCCGGTGCCCTACCCTTTTGAACCACAGGCGCCGCCCCGCAGCTTTATTTTTAATTCAGGGCACACATAATAGAATGAACACATTTGTCAGAAAGTGATCATGTGTTCCAAATCTTTCCACCTATGCAAAGCCAGCTAGGAGGAGAATGAGAAGAAAAAAATGCTGAATACGAAGGGAACAAATGCCAAATATTCTCCTTGAGCAGGTATCATGTTAATAGGATTCTGTATCACATTTTATGTAATATTTACAGATCTGTGATGTAAGTACATTGAGAAATATGTGAACTAAGTTTTTACAGAGCATGAAACTGAGATGCAGGGAATAGCAGCAATGTTCTCAAGGCCGTATCTGTCTAAGCTGCTATACTTCTCTCTGTACAATCCAGCTGAATTCAGCATGTTCTTGTAATACAATTGGTGTAAATGGTCCCCTAAAACTCTTCTACTAAATTTTCTCATTATATCTATATCTAACACATTTTTCACTTATTTTTCTTTTAAGTTTCAATTATCTCTCTCTTCTCTCATTTCTATGTTCAATCTTTAGATAAAATTTTGATTGTGTCTTGTACTAATTAGTATTACAATATTATTTTATTTTTCTATTTATATTTTTACTCATCACTTCATCCCATGCCTTTATTAATAAACAGATACTCCTCAACTTATTACTGGGTTGTGTCCCAATAAACCCATCATAAAGTCAAAAATCGTAAGTGGAACCATCCCCTGGGATGTATTACCACAGAGAAGGAAAGGGGAACAATAAAGAATTTGAAGAGCATAAAAAGTGTGCATAATACTGTCTGTATGCTGTATATTAACTAAAAATTTAAAAACACACAAAGTAATAAACAGGTACAAACAAGTAGCACACTCAAAATATTCAGCTTAGTCCCCACCAGTAGTTAAATTGCTTTTTCTCTAGAAATCTGGGGTGAAAAATTGTAGATGCTCTCATGGGGAAATATCCCAAGAGAACTCGGTGGGTCTGTAATTCCCCAGTGGTCCATTAGTGTTAGCATCTGAAATTAGTCTCTGCCATTCAACATGACTCCAGATGACTTGATTTTAGAGGGACCAAACTATGTCCTGGGCCTCTTTGGTCATCATTTATTCATCTGGGTGTTAATATTTGTTAGTATAAAAGTCCTTATGCACTATAGATGTGCAATGAGTCTACAACCATGGCTAGAAAAATACTCCAAGACTGAAATTATATGGAGTAACTTGAAAATAAAGACCTCTTAGCAAGTTGTTTTGGAGACCTTACTTTATTTTCCATTTGCAAGCATAGTTCTGTAAGTTACATGGAAGAGATGATTTTATAATTTGTATGTCACAAATAAGTGACTCCCTTACGGGGGTAGAAAGAAGGCATGGTAGACCTGACCTAAACACGTATTAGTGTCTTTTCCTGACTTAGAGTTTTCAGAATCTTTTAACCATTGCCTGCAGGAGAACATCTCCAGCAATATTTTGGCATTATTCTATGCAAGAATTTCTGATTTCAAACACACTATTCAGGATGGACCATCACTTGTTTTCAAGGAGCAAGGTAAGTTTCCATATTCTTTGTACACTTTCAATGAAAAGTGCACTTCATGCAAAAATAATGGGCAGCTAATACCTACTCTAAGTTATTTGAGAGAACACATAAATAGTACAGAAGCTTTGAACATTTTTCTAAAACACTGAAGTGAAGCTGGGGTATATATTAAAATTCCGACTGTAGAGAGTGTAACAATATTTATGAAACATCATCATGCTGCTTTCTAAAAATAATAACCCGAAAGTAGTAGAGGTGCTGCTGTGCTCAATCAGGTGTTAATTTCAATTTCTTCACTACCTATTGGCCTCTAAAACTAAAAATAACCAGGGAGTGAAATGGTTCTTCTTTAAACTACAAAGGAACCTAAATGAATTAGCAAGATCTGAACTTCATTTTAACATTTTTCCACAATCTCCTAATCTCATCCTTGTTGTGTTTTGGTTTTTTTGACACAACTACACAAGCTGAGAGTGATATGGCTCAAAGCACAGGCTTTTAATTAGAATGAAATGGGATTTACATCTTGAATCTTCCTCACACTACCTGTAGAGTTATACAATATCTCATAACTTCACAGATTGTCAGTTCCCCTAATGGTAAATAAGAATAGACACAAAAATACATACATACTCACACACATTTTATGCAGAGAGTTCTGATTTGTCACAGATGTAGAACATAGTAGATGCCAAAAGTGATTATGTGTAAATCAAATGTGTAAAGCAAATATAAAGCTCTCCTGAGAATATGAGGGGAAAAATAGGAAATAGAAATGAATATAGGATAGATATACTTCTAAAAATGTTAAGTTAAAATGAAAAAAAAATTTAAATCCTATTTCTACACTAGAAAATATTTAAACCCCAAAATTTTAAACCTTGAACTTTTCAGGCCAGGCGTGGTGGCTCACATAATCTAGCACTCTAGGAGGTCAAGGAGCTTGAGACCACCCTGAGCAAGAGGGAGATCTCATCTCTAAAAATAGCTGGGTTTTGTGGCGGGAAACTGTAGTCCCAGCTACTCAGGAGGCTGAGACAAGAGAATTGCTTGAGCCCAAGAGTTTGAGGTTGCTGTGAGCTATGATGCCAGAGCACTCTACTGAGGGTGACAAAAGTGAGACTCTGTCTCAAAGAATACATATATAAAAAGAACTTTTCACCAAAACAGATCTGCATTCTAAAGATAATCCATCTAACACAAACATTCAACCATCACTGTCTGACTCAACTATGAGATGACAATAAGGAGAAAAAAGAGACTTTTTCAGCACAAGCTAAACTACATATTTCAAGAAAGACATTAATCAAAAGAATGGCTCCCATATATAGCCAGCGCAGCCAATCACACAGGAAGAGTGTGAGCTCAGTGTGACTCATTGGAGGACACATAAAATCTCAGCAAACCTATTGTGTGAAAAGAAACAAACTAAAGAGTGAAGCTTCCAGACTTCAAATCTCATCCCCATACCTGGTGCCTGCGATGTTGCCACCCACTTTTCTCAAAGCGTACAGAGAGCATCATTTAGTTCTAATAATAACAGCACACTAGCACTCATCAGGCTGTGCTAAACACCCAACATTACGTTCTTCTTTATACATTATCTCACTCAATTATCACAATAAAACCTTGAGCTAGGTCTCATTACCATCTTCATTTTGTAAGTGAAGGAAATCTGGGTCAGGAAAGTTAGGCCATGACTGCGAGTCTTAGGTTGTACATGTAGGGCTGACAGGTCCCTCTTCCCAGAGCCCACCTCCGTACCCAATGCTGTGCCTCCCCCTCAGAATTGCACTCATGGCTTTGCACGTGCCTCTGCTGCCCCAGTTATCTCACTACATCTACTGTGTGTAGAGTTAATTCACTGTGAAACCCCAAACACTGAGTTTGGCATAGTGAAGACAATGAGTAATTGTAAATTGAGATAAATTCACTCTGATTTAAATTTACTTTAGGCCATTAGACTTGGTAACCATTCTGTCTGGAACCAAAGCTTTGCACAGTAATTAGTGCAAAGCTTTGATAAAGAGGTTGAATAAATTACTCAACCTCTGGCGCCTCACAATCTAAATGAAAGTTACAACTCCACAGTGTCATAATTCTGTTGAGATGAATAAGTGAATAGACATTTGGAAGTTTCTTGAACAGCTGTTGACACACTAGCAACACAGAAGTCTATGGAAACTGCTAGGCTTGGCAAAGTTGAACTGGTTGATTTATTAATTTATTAATTCCAGAATTGTCACAATGGGTAATTCATTAAATTTTCCAAATCTCAGCTTACAAACATATAAAATTTAAAAACTGGGGAGATGATACATGAAAATCTCTCATTCAGCAGCCTGGAGCTCTATGAATAATTAAGAGACTAAATTTTGTTGTTAAGTTCATGGTTTATTTATGCAGCATCTCAAAACACACATCATTGCTATAAGGAAATAATGCATATTAAATATAAACATTTTAATTTCATTGCCATCTTTGCTGTGTTGAATGCTCTGTTCCTGTACTTCTCATTGCTACAGGGTCTGCTCTGATTGCCAAGTAACACTGATGGAGAACAGTACAGAAGTGACACAGTTCATCCTCCTAGGACTAACCGACACCCCAGAACTGCAAATCCCCCTCTTCATCATGTGTGCTCTCATCTACTTCATCAATGTGGCTGGAAACCTGGGGATAGTCATTTTGATTCTTTGGGACTCTCATCTGCACACTCCCATGTACTTTTTCCTTGGTAACCTGTCTCTGGTGGACTTTTGTTATTCTTCAGC
>NW_003852604.1:1240575-1277619 GCF_000181295.1 Otolemur garnettii | reverse complement strand
CCCTCCTGGTCATCCTGATATCTTACCTATGCATATTCATCACTGTCCTGAAGATGCACTCAGCCACAGGATACCGGAAAGTATTGTCCACCTGTACTTCCCACCTCACTGCAGTCTCCATCTTCTATGGGACTATCATCTTTATGTACTTACAGCCCAGCTCCGCTCACTCCATGGACACAGACAAAATGGCATCGGTGTTTTACACAATGATCATCCCCATGCTGAACCCTGTGATTTACAGCCTGAGAAACAAGGAGGTGAAGAGCGCGTTCAAGAAAGTTATTGAAAAGGCAAAGTTGTGTCTCGCTTAACTTTGTCAGATACACAGTACCCTATTTTCACTCCTCTCTGACTTTTTTCAAGAAACCTAGTGATATTTTAAGGCCCACACTGATGTTAAGTTCCAGAACTGGTGCTATTACCTCTTAAAAATTCTGGGTTTTAGGCTCGGCACCCATAGCTCAGTCAGTAGGGCGCTAGCCATATACACTGAGGCTGGTGGGTTCAAGCCTAGCCCAGATCTGCTAAATAACAATGACAACTCCGACCAAAAAATAACCAGGCATTGTGGTGGGTGCCTGTAATCCCAGCTACTCGGGAGGCTGAGGCAAGATAATCACTTAAGCCCAGGAGTTTGAAGTTGCTGTGAGCTGTGATGCCATAGCACTCTACTAAGGGTGACATGGTGAGACTCCTTCTCAAAGAAAAAAAATTCTGGTTTTTCGAAAAAGGAAACAGAATGATCAGAAATGCAAAAACTAAATGAAACTAACTACAGAGAAGCATAAAACGTTTTGTTTATACTTGGTAAGATCTTATCAACGAAATTTGACTTATTTGCTCTTTCTAGGTGCATTTTCTCTATCATGTGCCACCAGTAACACACGTGTAAAACAGGTGCAGAAAACAAGCTCTCCAGCAGAAGTGCACGCAGTGACCCAGGTGCACACACGTACATGGGAGTGGAAAATTAGCCAGAGGTAAATGGAGGGTGGCTAGTTCTTAATAAAAATAATTTAAATAACTAACTGGAGTGTTAGAATATACATTTAGAACTAATGTTACTTTTTTTTTTCTTGTTTGTGAACAAAGGAATAAAGTTTTACATGAAAAACTGTGCTCTGGTGCAAATGTCTTTGTGGTAAAATGATCTTTGTTCTTCTGAGTAGATACTTAGTAATGGAATTGCTGGATTAAATGATATGTCAACGTGTAGTTCTTTGAGGATTCTCCTTGCATTTCCACAGTGCAAGAGTACATTTCAAAATAACTAAGAGTAAATTTGAGATGTCTTAACACACAAAATAAGTAAGTGATGGGATGGCTATGTTAATCAGTTACGCATTCCACATTGAGTGTCAAAGCATCATATTACTTCCATACTCCATAAATGTATACAGTTATGGTTTTAATTAAAAAAGGAAAATAAGTGCTCATCTCATTAGCATATTTTATTGAGAGTCATGTAGCTAAAGCACCTTAAATGAATCAATGTTTGTATCTTGACTGAGTCGTTTTGTAGAACTTACTTTTTCACATTATACTTTTGAAAAGGAAAAAACAGCCAGAGTATTATAAAAATGGAAGAAAAGTACAGGCATTTTTCAATTTTTTCAAATACAGCTACCAATGTTCATACTGTTTTAAAAATGCCCTCAGTTATACATTCCTTCTGCAAGTGCATTGAAATGGTTAATGTTGCTCATTGATTCTTAATTTAGTTGAGATACATTTTCTCCTTTACTCCCTCAGTCTTTTCTCTCTCTGCATTCACGCTAATCTCTTTGCTATTTATCTGCAACTCCAAGCGTGCTCCTGCCTCAGGGCCTTTGCACTTGCTATTCCTTCATTTCCCTCTCTTCTCCTTATCACACTGTTCCCTCAGCCATCATTATTCCTCCTCATCTTTATGACTACTCCCCTGCTCCATATTAATTTGCTCACTTATTATTTGTCATCTGTAACTAGTGTTTAAACTCCATGAGGGCAATGACTTTTCTGTTTTGTTTACAGGACTCTGCTCAGTACCTAAATAAACATCTGTTTCATTGCAGATTCCCAATAATTACTTGTTAAGCAGAAGAATAAAAATTACTTAATTTTTAGATGGCAAATACTAGGTGCATGTTTGTCCTTCTTTTTAATTGGCTGGGCTAATAGCTGATAGAGACTAATCAAGTTAACATTTTACAGTAATATAAAAGAAGGAAAACTGCCTACCAAAAATTCTTCCATAAGGCAGAACTGTCATTAAAAGTGGTTCTGGCTAGAAACTACGTTTACCAATCTTCCCTGCATTCAGAGATAGCAATTTGAATACAGCTTACTTGTCAGAGCTCACAGGAATCCTGACCCAAGACAGTGGTTGACAAGGGAGACAGTGTTGGAAAAATTAAGAGACTTTACATCAATGTACAGCATAAAGGCTGGAATCTTGGAGAGGCATACATTGTGTCAGTGCCAGGTGTCAGCCTGAAACAATGCAGCCCTGGTCCTGCTTCTCTGGGGTCTTTTACTGAGTTCAGCAACAGAGTAAAGGTACAGGAATGCATCACAGTGAAAGATAAAAGGGAGGGGAGCTCAAGGCCTCCAGAAAGATTAGGTGAAGGGCAGCAGTTGGGTAAATAGGGACGCAGGGTAATGGAACGTCTGAAATGCCCAGATAATGTATACAGGGAGAACAGAAGGGGGAAAACGGGTTTCGTCCCTTTGAGCTATCTTAACTTCCCTAATTTAAACTACTGATCAAGAATCTAAAGTTCTTAGCCCATCTTCACTGCTGAATCCCCATGTAGAGATACTCACGTAGACATTCTCCTGACTGGGCAATTTACTCTGAGTTGGAAGGCCTGCAAGGAATTCAGCCTGCCTGCCTCCCACACTTATGGAATGTAGGTTTAAAAAAAGACACACACATATATATGTATGAATATATCACTTCTGGATGTGCCTTTTCCTCATAGCCTTCCCCCATCACTAGCTTTATGCAAAGGACTTTGAGACCTTAGGACAGGAGAGAGTCACAAAAGAGGAGAAACCTAGATTCCCATTGCCATCTGCCTAGTGGCCGGAAGACCACCCCTCCATGATCCACAAAAGAAAATTTGTGGCTAATTTGTTGCAGTAGCTATTACCTAAAAAAACTATTAAGTTTTGAGTTCAATGATGTCAATATACTGAATGTTTGAGCCACAATATTAACCTTTAAGAGGCATCGCTTCTTTTCTGCTTTGCTGAAGTATTTTAAACTGCATTCTTGCTCAGAGTTTGCATATTCTGGACATGCAATAATTAGACTCAATGATTTTGTTAAGGGGCGAGTAACACATTAAAGAAATACTGTGTAATAAATCATTAAAAAATGAGTTTATGTAAAAGTTTAGTATATAGTTATATTTGGAAAATTACCCTATACATACAAATTACCCAATTAGCTGAAATGTTTCTAAGTATCCAGATAGACTATAAACATGACAATGTCTGTCAGTAATAAACGTAACATGTATTCAATATGCTAATATGATGCATGATCTTCGTGCTTTTAATTTTGATCTTTAGGGAGGTCAATAATATACAAAACTATTCACAAGAGTGTGCAGTCATTTTTTTTTTTTTTGGTCTCTACACAGTTTGCTTCCACATCTCAATATTTGTAACTTCGTGCTTAAAACATGCTAAAATGCAGATGCCTGTGTTTGGGGGACAATAGAATAGAACACAGATATTCATTGGTGTCACGCTAGTGATAATTCTTCTCTTGGGATTATTTCTAATTATTATTTTAGATAATTATGTTTCTCAGAATTACTTAGAAAATTATTTATTTTAGAATTATTTATAGAAATTTTTCAAAAATCAAGCAGGATGTTTCCATAGAAGCTGGCGGCAGTCTTACAATAACAGTTTACCAAAGGATTCCCATCCTAATTCCTGGATCCTGTCAGTGTCACCTTACATGGTAGATATAACTGAGGTAATTATTTAAAGACTGAGAGATTATGGCGGATTATCTGTGTGGGCCCTACAGATAATCTTATGTTTTTATAAACAGGAGTCAGACAGAGGCGACCACAGACAAAGGGAGAGTCTGCGCCATGACCCCCGAAACAGAGAGTAACGGGATGTGACCACAAGCCAGGGAATATCCACGGCCACTGCAAGAGGGAAGAAGTGGATTGTCCCTAAGAGCACCCAGGGGAAGATCCTATCTGCTAACAATTAATTTGGGACCAGTGAAACTATTTTTGAGCCTCTGGACCTCAAGAGGTGTGAAATGACAAATCTGTGCTATTTTAAGTTTCTAAATTTGTAGCAATTTGTCAGGGCGTCACAGGAATCTAATACCACCCCTCCTGTTTTCCCCTATGTTATAATTTTATACCTCAATAGTATTGGTCAAAACTAAGAAACTGAGAGGAACACATTATTTTCTAAACTTCAGATTTTATGTGGATGTCAACAGTTTTCCACTAGTGTCCTTGTGCCCTCTCACTTCCTCTTGCCCTTGTTCTCTGCTTCTTATGCCTCCTTACTCTCCGCTTCTCTGTGACACAGTCTCAGTCTTTCCCTGGTTTTAATGATCTTGACCATGTTGAAGAGTTTCTGCCAGGAATTTCCTGAAATGTTTGCCATTTGCAATTTTCTGAAGTTTTCTAATGATTCGACCAGGTTATGGGTTTTAGGGAGAAAAACCCATAGGGAGGGGAAGTTCTATTCCCATGACGTCACATTAAGGATCCATTCTATCAGTATGACCTCATCACTGGTGTTAGCGTGATCATATGTGCTTGATAAATTTGGCTAGGTTTCTCCATTGTAGTTACTTTTTTCCCTCTCCTGAACTTTATTCTTTAGGAACAAGGCAGTAAGTCAGTTCATACTCCAGGTGTTGTAGAACTAAGCTACACTTCTGGAGCAGAGGGTAACTTATCAGGAGCTCTTCTGTTTGCAAGATTTGTCTCTCCCCAAACCTTCATTTATTTTACTCAGTCAATAACACACTGCTGTGTGCATCTCCAGATCTTGGAGTTTAATTTATTCTAGGTCCTCTTAGAGACTGAGCTTATACATATGTGTGTATCACTATATTTATTTCTGTATCTAGCCATCATATTGATATTAAGCTAAACTTGACTTCATACCGATATTTCAGACTCCAATCCAGTTAATTCAATCTTACCCCTTTCTTATCAATAACTTTTCTCTCTGACAGAAACGTGACTCTCGACACCCCCTATTCACAGATTTTTGTTTAACTCCAATATATAAGTAAAGCACTTCCAGAATTGCTAATCGGTACCCTAGTGAGAAGCACCTTTAGCAATGGTTTAGTACAGTATTTATGCAGAGTTCCTCTTTACTTCTATTTAAAGTTTTTGGTCACCGCACTGTTTTCCAACATTACTTAAGCCAATTTCTTTTTCTCTTCTTCTCCCTTCAGTGAAGTAAAGTCATACATTTGTAATACAATTAGATTACTCGATCAAAGTCTGCTTAATTGTTTGGCAATTGTCATTATCAATAAAGCTTTTTACGAACATTTACATGGAAGTTTACAGGGACATAGGGTTTCAGTATACATTTACATTTAGGTTTGTTTGGGGGGGTGCATATGGGCAAACAACTTTTGTGGTAATTTGTTGAAAAGCTTATATTTTGTCTTTGTTTCTATAATGGAATACCACAGACTGGGTCATTTATAAGGAGCAGAAATTTAATCTTTCATTGTTCTAGAGGCTGGAGGGTCCAAGATCAAGAGGCGGTCATCTGGGGAGGGCCCTCCTAGCCCATTACCCCATGGTACAAGGGCAAAGAGGGAGAAACAGAGACAAGAGGAGACAAACCCACCCTGTAATTAATAATGACCCCACACCTGCAACAATGTCATTATTCCATTCCTGGGGCTGGATCCCTCATGACCTAAACATCTCTTAAGGGTCCCAACTCCCAGTACCATCCCAGTGGCAATTAAGTTTCATCATGGGATTTGGAGGAAACAAATAATTCAAAACGCAGCATATTTTCTCTATTGACCTGGCTTTCTCTCTTTCACAAAGATCAGTTTATTATCTCTTGTGGATCAATTTCTGTGTCCTATACTTCATTTCATTGATTTATATTGTCTATCTTTTCCTCAGTACCATACTGTCCGGAGTCCTTTATGTAATGGTAAGACATGAAACAAAGTGATGTGCATGTTCCAACGTTGTTCTTTTTCATAATTATTTTGTCTACTCTGCTAGCTTTGCCATTATGCGTAAAGTTATAATCAGCTTTCAATATTTACAATAGAAGAGCTCACTTGAGTTTCTATTGGAATCATTTGAAGTCTAGAAAACAGTCTTCTTAAAGCCTGCCAAATTGTAAATATGCTTACTTAGAAATTTTGATTGATGTTCTATATTTTTCAGCGTTTTTAAGACAAATATTTTAAATATGTTCAAAGAGCTAGAGGAAATCTTGAACAAATAACTAAATTAAACTAAGAAAACAATGCCTCAAAAACCACAAAATTTCAGTAAAGAAAGAGTAATTATAAAACATCATCTGATAGAAATTCTAGAGCAGTAACTAATAAGAGATGAGGCAGATGAGGAAAAGTAATGACTGGGATTGCTTGATTTAAAAATATCAGCCTATTTATGCTGTGAAATAACCTCATGTTCACAGTGACATCAGAGTAGGAGAGTAGCCTATCAAGGGAGAGGTATTCATTTTCTGAATTAAGACAATATGATCATGAAAAGTCTATACACAGATATTTATGAATAGAGCTAGGTTATAATTGATCTTCTGTTTTATAGTACAATTTTATCCACACCTTTAGACCTCAAATTCCTGAACCAAAAAAGGTCATTTTATATCTCTTTATACCTAGAAGTATATATAAGAGAGTCTGGACAATGCATTGGACACTCAGGGTATCAGTGGGATATAGAAATTACTTTTTAAAAAATAACTTTAATTAGATACACATTTTATATGTTTGATCTCAATATGTCAATTTATATAAGGAAGGAAACTTGTGTTATGTAGAGTTCTCTGACATATTTTCATGGTGATTTACTAACACTCTATAGATATTTTAATGATACATTTATTACTCTTTGGGTACTGAGTTACAGAGTTTACTGTCTCTACCCCCATAAGTAAGGAGTCATGTTATTCACTTTTTAATGACAGTGATTAACATAGGAACTGGTACCAAGTTGGGGCTCAATAGCTCTGGTTAAGTAGGTGAATTCGATCAAAGAGATTCAATCCAGGCAAACTATTTTCTAATTCTGGGCATGTATGATGAAGCAGATTTATTACAAAGTGCTCACAAGTGCTAAAGCGTGGCTTATGTGCAAAGCCATACAGGAGGAGACTTAGGCAAGAACTAACCCTGACTGCATTCCTGTGTCAGGCATCATGTCAGAAGTGTTCTATGGAGCATTAAATATAATCTTCCCATCTCTGTAAAATAAGTACACTGGAAATTACATGAGCTGGGTTTTTTCGGAGCATGACTCTAGGATCTAAACAACAGCAGCAATGTTCTGAAGGCCACATGCATCTAAATTCAAATCTGCATCTGTAAATCCGGGCAGGTTACTTCATAAATATGTCCTTGCAATATACTTGGTATAAACCTGCTCCTGGGAGCCTTCTTCCAAGTGGTTACATTGTATCTACAATCTGACACATTTTAACTTCTAATTTTTCTCTTCAATTTCAATCCTTTCACTATCCCTGTCTCATTCCTACATTCAATTCTTAAATGAGCTTTTTTATCTTACCTGGTATTTTACTAATTAGTTTTATAATATCATTGTATTTTTTCTTTTTATACCATTTTATTTACTACTTCATTGCTTTATCTACACTGTAACTCTGTCTATTTTGATAGTAGCTGTAGTATTAGTACCATCAGCAGTGATAGATATTAATGGGTACTGTCTATGAAGCAGATGAGGAATATGATACATTGAAAAGTTAATTAGTTTGACCCAGAATTTTGGAAGGATACTTGAGACTGTGGTGCATTTTAGACTATTCTTCATGGGTTCTAATCTCATTTAAGAGCAGGAAATAAATGAAACAAAAATAAGCAGCAATGTGGAATATAAGAAGGAAACTAATCAGAAAACATGAGAAACGTGTTGGTAGAAATGTAAATTAGGGAAACCACTATGGAGAACAGTCAAAAAACTAAAAATGGAACTACCATATGACCCAGAATCTCACTGCTAAGTACATATCCAAGGGATAGGAAGTCAGCATATCAAAAGGATATCTTCACTCCATTTTCTTTTGAATTATTTGGGATTCATTGAGGATACAAAGAACCAGGTTACATTGCTTGCATTTGTTAGGTAAAGTCCCTCTTAGAATTATGTCCCACCCCCAAGAAGTGTGTCACACACTGTGACCCCCACCTCCTCCCTCCTTCCTTCTGTCCACTCTCCCATTCCCCCACTGCCATGTAAAATGGTGCCCTAGGTATGGTTTGTCAGTCTTTGAGAGTTACCATGTCATCCAATAATTTTGCTTCTAGGTATGTACTTAGGAGAACTAAAAGCACATTATTAGATCAAGTTTGTACATGAATGTTTACAGCAGCATTATTCAAAATTGCCAACAGCTGGAAAAAGTCAAAGCTGCTCCATCAACCTGATTAAAGCATGAATATGTACACAGTGGTATATTTACACGATGGAGTGTCATTTAGTCATAAAAGGAATGAAGCACGGACACATGTTACAACATGAGAGAACTTTGAAAACATTATTCTAAAAGATTACAGTCGTGAATGGCCATATGTTATATGGTTCTATTCATATGAAATGTCCATAGAAAACCAACACATTGAGACAGAGAGTAGCTAAGTGGTTTCCAAAATCCGGGGTAGGGAGAAGGAAATGGGAGTGACTGCCAATCAGTACAAGGTTCTTCTCAGGGGCTGAAAATGTTCTTCATTGGGGTTACAGACATGTAACTCTAAATATACTAAAATTCGATGAATTTTACATTTTAGATGAATACATTTTATGGTCTATTAATTCTACCACAATTAGGCTGATCTATTAAAAAAAAAAGAAAAAGAATACAAGATAAATGGAGTGATACCTAAGACCATGTCATCTGTTCAAATAAAAATAAAAGATAATAGTCAACAGAGCATACATAATTATACATTATATTAGACAACAGAGACCAGGGTAAAATCCTTTAATAAATCGCACTGGAATTCCAATTATCTAAGACAGCAGAAATTTATTTCCTATTTTTTCTAATGCATGTGCATCACAGGTTGTCTACAGAGGGGGAGGTCTCTCTCCACACGTTCACTCCAATACCCAGGCCAGTGGAGACATTGCTGTCTGTAGCTACATCCTCGGGAACAGCAGCCTGTCCCGTTACCAGAGCAGGGTGGGCGAGGGAGGGAAATGAACCATTATGCATGGGCTTTGCCATACTTCAACCCCACCATGACACACATTGCTTCTTCATCAGTCTATTTTATGGACCTAGTTCATGGTTCTAATTAGCTACAGCGGGGCAGGGAAACATGGGAAGCAGATGTCATGTTTGAGCAACACTATTTTTATTTCACATAACAACTTTGTACTTATAATTAAGTAGAGGTACCTAAATTTTTTGAGTTCTTAATATGTGCTAGTCATCACAATCTCCATTAGATATTTCATCTTGTTGACTCTTCTATGGGAGGTGAACAATTGTGATTATTATTATTCCTTTGTTATAGAGGATACAGCGAACTTTGATGAGATCAAATAATTTAGTTAAAGTCCCATCATGGTAGGTAACAGGACTAGAATTGAAGCTGGGCCACATAACCACACAGCACTTGACTTTATTGATTAAAAAAGGAGATCATGTCACTGTGAAGTCTGGGACCAGACAATTATGCACAGGAAAGAATCTATCTATTCCCTTACTTACAAATGAAAGGTAAAGGATCCTCAGACTGGCTCTGTAGTTGTATGATAAATGGATATTTTGTTTAAAAAAATTATAAAAATAGAAAGAAAAATATATTGCTAGGGAAATCTCTAGACCTTTGAGAGAACGTTAGATATGAGAAAGCTTGCTTGAGGTCCCGACATCGCATGAACCAGAGATTTAGAGAAGTTCGTATCTTTGTTGCCAAATGTGGCTGTGACACCGCTGATTTGGTGATTGGAGGCTCTTTCCCCTAACTCTCCATTCCTCCATGTCGCTCACACAATGTGCAAACATTATCCTCTGCTATGCCCAGTCAGGGTCAGATGGGGAAGACCAACCTGCAATCAGAATCCTCCTGAGATATCTACTCACAAAATACTAAATGTTTCTCCCAGAGACTTGTTGCTGTCTTTGCCATGATATTTGCAAGAGCACAAGCTGATATTCTGTTTTACAGCATAAAACTGCACAGGTGGGGAAGGAGTTTCTCCGGCATGATGCTTTCCTGGACATGGATGGACTTTTGGTCGGTGGTCTGGCTATGAAGCTTTTCCATACACCCTTCTTTGGACCCTCGCTTGTCTTTTCCTAGGACAGTAAGTATCAAGAAAAAGTAACAATCATTTCCACTTAGAATTGGAAGGGGCGCTAGAGGGTCCAGTTATTTTTATTTCACAGACACAAACAAAAGAAAAAGGAAAATAAAGCCCTGAGTGGTTAAAGAGCTGTAACCACGGACATCCTGTTAGCCAGTCACCTTCTGATTCCTTGTTCACTGCTCTTTTCACTCTACTAAGCTGCTCTACGGCACCCAGATTTCCACGCTGACTACCACCAGGTGTCTTATGTAAATGTTTGGGGTAATGATGATTTTCAAAAGGGAGAACCTACTTTTTTATTTCAAATGAATATGAGGGTACACATTTTTAGATTACATTGTTCTCGCTTCCAGGGTAGAGTTCAGTTGTAAAACAGTCCCTCACCCAGGGGCCTGTTATACAGCCTCACAATGTGCACAATGGGTGAGATCCCAGCTCATGCCCTCCCTCCTTCTGCCAATTGTTCTCCCTCCTTCCCCTTGTCCTTGCCTCCTCCCCCTGCCCCCATCCTAGACTATATTTGTGTTTTATTGTTCCTATGGGCATGTAATTGTTTATATATTGGTTTCATGTTAGTATTGAGTATATTGGATATTTATTTTTCCATTCTTGTGATACTTTACTAAGAAGAATGTGTTTCAGCTCCATCCAGGTAAATGTAAAAAAGGTAAAGTCTCTGTCTTTCTAATGGATGAATAGTATTCCATGTTATAAATATACCACAGTTTGTTGATCCATTCATGGGTTGATGGGCATTTGGTTTCCTTCCACAACTTGGCAATTATGAACTCAGCCACAATAAACATTCTGGTGCAAATGTCTTTGTGGTAAAATGATTTTTGTTTTTCTGGGTAGATACCCCATAATGGGATTGCAGGATCAAATGAAAGGTCTACTTTTAGATCTTTGAGGATTCTCCATACTTCTTTCCAAAAATGCTATATTAGTTTGCGGTCCCACCAGCAGTGGAGAAGTGTTCCCTTAACCTATTTTTGAGTTTTCTTTTATTGTGAATGTACTATAGGAATAGCAGTGCAAAGATCACATCTCCCTTTCTGAATTTCAGGGGTTGTAGCACTTTCAACATCTATTTGGGAATCTCAAATGTTAGGCTATTTACGTTAAGCACATCAAAATACAGACATGTAATATTCTTGGCTGAGTGTTCTGCAATAACCAAGCAAAGATAAGATGGACTATTAAAAATAATGGATCAGATTGTCTAATTTAAAAATGTCAGCATCTTTCATGGTTTTCAAAACATTTTCTATTCATTGTCACATAAAAGCCTGAGGTAGTTGGAAAATTATTTTTACTTTGGCTATTTTTAAAGACAAGGGGCTATATTGGGTGGCACCTGTGGCTCACAGGAGTAAGGTGCCAGCCCCATATGCTGGAGGTGGTGGGTTCAAACCCAGTCCCGGCCAAAAACTGCAAAAAAAAAGACAAGGGGCTATATCATCTTCTCCCTCAAATATGAAGGATTGTTAATGCAGGAGAAATGAGTATGACTCAAGACTCCAGAATCAGAAGTGTCTTTAGGGTTGAGAGAGTTGCTCATATGTAACCCTGGCAGCACAATAAGCTGTCACCTGAGCCAGCCCTGGAGGTGAGCATAATCAGATACACTACTGGGTATGACAGGCTGTCTACAGCTTGGTTAAAACCACAGAGTCTCTAGGGAAGGCCCAAAGTAACTCTTCCATCTTCTCCTATTCTCCCTCCCCATAAATAAAGCAAAGACATAAGTGTTGGGGGAGATGAAAAGAAAAAAACTAAAGCTTTGCTTCAATTTTTTAAAAAACTGCTCCTTTAGTTCTTGAGTCACTAAAAGACATAAAAATATCAGTAAGAATGTGCTCCACAGATCATGAGGTTTTCTTTAGACGAATGCTTACATGAGAATCAGCCAACAAAGGGTCCTCATGAATTAGAGAGAAAAGTGTGAATGTCCTCAGAGCAGTGTCTTGAATCATTGATATCTTTAGCTATCAAGAATAGGGATGGGTCTACCGGAGATGGAAAATGCACGTGACACACCCTGTTAGCATCACATAGCAAAGAATGACACAATGTTTCCCATATTTTTCTTTCTGTTGATTACAGTTTTTATATATATTTTGGTTAGGAGTGTTTGCAAGATGTAGGAACCACTGAAAAATGGCCCTGTGTGGTTTAATGTAGTAGAGCATACCATACACTGGGGAAGCTGAAATGTGCCCCAGAGTCATACTACTTACCACTTGTGGTGGCCATGGTCAGCAGAGGTATTCCAGTGCCAAAACCACCTCCAGGTGAGTGATCTCACACAACCCACCCCTACCCAACATTTGGAGAGCTTCTTGCACTCTTGCCCTCGACAGGAATCTGACACAGGAGTAAGACACGCTGCCCACATTTCTGTTCCCATGACAGTGTTCAATTATCATAATTTTGTGTTTTCTCATCTTATTATAGGTACCTCTCATGATAATTCCCAAACAACTTTGATGGAGAATATTTCAGAGGTGACAGAATTCCTTCTTGTGGGATTAACTGATGCCCCAGAACTTCAAATCCCTTTATTTATAACCTTCACTCTCATTTACTTTATCACTCTGGCTGGAAACCTAGGGATGATTGCGTTGATTCTCTTGGACTCCCGGCTGCACACACCCATGTACTTTTTCCTTGGTAATCTTTCCCTGGCAGACTGTGTCTATACCTCAGCTGTCACTCCTAAGGTAATGGCGGGGATGCTCACAGGAGATAAGATCATATCGCACCATGGATGTGCTGCCCAGATGTTCTTCTATGGAGCCTTTGTCACTACTGAAAGTTTTCTCCTTGCCACGATGGCTTTTGATCGTCATGCAGCAGTATGTAAACCCCTGCATTACACCACAACCATGACAAGCACTACATGTGTCCTACTGGTCACTGGCTCCTACATTTGTGGACTCTTTCAAACTTCCATCCATGTTTTCTTGACTTTCCATCTGTCCTTTTGTCATTCCAATGTGGTCAATCACTTTTTCTGTGACATTCCCCCCGTCTTGGCTCTTTCTTGTTCTGATATTTACACAAATGAGATTGTGCTCTTCGCAATGGTAGCATTCAATGTCTTTTTCACTCTCCTGGTTATCTTGAACTCTTATCTTTTTATTTTTGTTGCTGTCTTGAAGATGCATTCAGCCCAGGGACAGAGGAAGGCCTTCTCCACCTGTGCATCCCACCTCACCACTGTGTCTATCTTCTATACGACTGTCATGTTTATGTACTTACAGCCGAGTTCCACTCACTCCATGGACACAGACAAAATTGCGTCAGTGTTCTACACCATGGTCATCCCCATGCTGAACCCTCTGGTCTACAGCCTGAGGAACAAAGAAGTCAAGAATGCATTCGAGAAAGTTGTTGGAAAAGCAAAGTCTCCATGGTGCTTAGCCTATTAGATATAAATTGCTCACAGACCATGTCAAGATTCCATTGGATCTCCTGTTTCTAAGAATATTTTTTATATTTTATTATTTCTAGCCTTTAATTTTTCTGAGACTTCTCTATTCATGCTTTCTTTTTGAATATGACTAGGTTAGAGAAAATTCTGGTAAAAATAATTTTTACCAGAAATGGAATGCCACTTCTATTTTGAGATTAAGATTATAATCCCAGATACCATAAAACCCCATAGCTCACCATACTATTGGTGTAAAGTGCTTTGCAGGTAAGCCTCATAGATGTATAATACCAGAATGATATTTCTAGTTATTAAAATTCAGAAGAACTTTTAAGATTCCTGTACATAGCATAGAGCCATAGGTCTCAGACATTGGTACTCCTAAGAATCACCCTGAAAGACCATCAAAATGCAGAATTCCAGGATCTAATCCAGGATAATCTGAGTTAGTATATCTGGGGTGAAATCCAGAAATCCATGACACTATCTCTCATTACACACATTTAAAGATCCTGATCTTTAAAACTGCAATAGTTCTGATGGTTATTTTGGGTAATGATGAATGCCTTATAATCTAAATTTATTTAGCTTCTGAATTTAAAAGATCAAAAACAGAGATCAGAGGGCAAGGTTTTATTTAAAAATATATCAAAATCTTTTCCTTATCTCTTTTCTAGAGAGCACTTTAATCATGCTGTTGGACATCAACATCTCCTGGTAAATATATTTCTGCAATTTGTTAATAAAAATGACAAATGAATTTATAAAACTGGCAATTTATGTCTGTATTATTTCTGTGAAGGGAAGCATGAAGGGGGAAAATGGACTCAAGTTCTACTCCAAACTATTAACTGTGACTTTAATTTCTACACGTCACTGAGCTCAAGATCAACAGTAATGGGGCATCCTTTCAGGTGGGCTACAGAGGAGAGAAATAATATCATTAGTCACTAAGAGGGGTTCAACCAGTAACAATGAAAATCACAGATGGAGTTTTCTATAAGTTAATAAATGCTGTCTAGGTCTGACATCTAATGGGAATTGAGAGGTCCCGAGGACTGGCATCAGCTCTCTTATCTTCTACCATGTTTGGTATTTTATTGCACAAAAGTCATTAAATGCTTATTTAATGAAAAATAAAATGAATTAAGATTATTAAATTATTAATTGAATGAAGAAATGTGTGACTGGATGATTATACGAGTGAGAAAATGAATGTGTAAATGAGTGACAGGAAGTAGAATTAAGATTGAATCGATGAGTCAGCATCAAACTGGATCCCTCACAGCTGATCACACAGCATTCAAGAGCTGCTCATTCTATGTATCCAATGAGAGGACATCACTCAGATCAGCCCACAGTATTCTCTCTTCCCTTACCTGGGGATGTATAATCCATGTACCTTTTCATTCTAACTAAACCCATTGCTTACATCTCAGGATATGATGCACCTGGCATCCTGCAGGCTTCTAGACTGTCATGACAACCAGTTAGGGAAAATGATCAATTTAAGTCAAACCACTCATGACAATAAAGGTCAGGGTGCCCAATCCCTATAGATAAACCGCTACTGCTGTAGATGAATAGAAGAAAATGGCCCCTCTCTTCTAGCTCTATTGGCCTGATGGGCAAGAAGATAATCTGAAATGGCCAGTTATCCACTGAAGGCACTCACTATATGCTAAGGACAGTGCTGGGTCCTTTCTATCTAGATGACAATTTATTCTTTATGAGGACCCCTCAAGTGAGATTGTCACTCCTCAAAAAGCCCATTGAGATATTAATGTATTTTTGGATAAATCCTTGCCCTCTGATCTCTGTTTTTGATCTCTGAAATTCAAGAACTAAATAGATTTAGAGTATAAGATATACTTCATTATCCAAAGTTACATTAGAATTCTTTCTATTAATACATTTAAGCTCAGATTACAAGGATAAGACTGCTTTCCTCTAAGAATTTTCATTAGAAAAATAAATACCTAGAAAAGAGATTATTAACTGCCTTACAATTATAAGAAAATTATGTCACAAACTCTCTACTCTGAAGTAGTATTTTTAATTTTTATTAATGAAGTGATTAAGATGAAAGGACCCAATGTGAGGCAACATGCATGAATTGTACAAATTCAAACTGCATGAATTGCACGCATTCAAACTGCATGAATTGCTCTGTGCCTCAGTTACTCTGTCTGAGAACTGCATGTAATAATAGCACTTACTTCATAGGGATGTGGTAGTATTTAATGAGTTAGCATATTTTAGAAACATTATAGTGCTTAGCCTACTACAAAGAAATAAATGTAAATTATTTTATTACATCTTTAGCAAAAGTAATAGTGAACTAGATCATCTCATCTCTCTGTCCCACTCCCACTCCAGAATTGCCTCACCATTTTTCTCCACTACTTCAAGTTCTTGAAGTTTTTTGCCTAAATCTATTCAATTTCCACCTAGGAATACCCTCCTGGACCAAGAACCATAAGGAGAGACCACAAGAAGGACTGATTTCTTTGTCTGGCTTTGTTTAGTCCAGTCAATCAGACCATGTTTAAAATTGTGACCTCAGCCACAGAATCCCCGTATTCTTCTCTGTTGGAATGTCCAGGAAATATGTTCAGAATGGAAGACTTTAATGTCCTTTTCATCAGCAGTACTAAAGTAAAATGTAAAAAAAAAACTTTAAATAATAATGAAGTTTATGATATTCTTACAATGCTTATCTTCAAAACACATATACACATAATATTTTTGCCTTTGTAACTCTCTCTAATATTTTAGGAAAGAGCCAGATTTGCTTTGCAATAGTATATTATATTTCATCAATGGCTCAAGAGACTACTATTTGTTGAAAAATTAGATGGAGGGTAAAAAGCAGAGATAGCATACTGTGGAAAGGATATTGAGTAAATGTGGGCATGAGAGAATATTCCAGTTATATCATAAAAGGATTTTCTTCTTTTATGGTGCAAAATCATTTCCATAAAGTTCCTGATGACTTCATCAAGTAGTTTATTCCAACTTCAACTTCTATTATGAATGTGTGTGTCAGCATTACAGTACAAGCAAACACTTCCAAATTCATTGATTGGGTAAAAATTTATTGATTGGGGGGGTTAGAACATTTGGAAGCCATTCAAAGTAATCTGTCGTGTGATATTTCAGTATTTTAATAAGAGCCAACTCATATTCCATCAGTAAATTGTTCACTAAGCAACTTTCTGGAAAGAAAGTAAGAAGAAAATCTCCTTTCATTGCTCTAAACCAGCAGTTCTTAACCTGTGGGTCACCACCCCTTTGGGGGTCGAATGACCCTTTCACAGAGATCACCTAGGACCATCCTGCATATCAGATATTTACATCATGATTCATAAGAGTAGCAAAATTGCAGTTATGAAGTAGCAACAAAAATAGTTTTACAACATGAGGAACTGTATTAAAGGATTGCAGCATTAGGAAGGTTGAGAACCATTGCTAAACATATAGAAATTATATACCATGTATTTTAAAACATACACCTGGACTCAAAATTATATATACAAATACCTGTGGCCCCAAAAGTGCAGGAAAACTACAATGGTGAGTAAGATAAGAGATGATCCTATGAACTCTGGAAATAAAACAAACTATTGACCCTTTGACAGCAACACCCCTGAACAAACAGAGAACAAACATGTTCAGTGAGTACCAAAGGCAAATTCCATGCAAAGAACAAGAAATCTACATTATTCTTACCCATGAATGGAGGCTAAGTTATATCTCTGAATACTCCTTTAGTTTGTCTCCACAACCAGTCCTCATGACAATAGTAAAGGAGAGAAATAGTCCTTCACTTGATGAAGAACAAGATCAAACTACCACTGAGAAAACTCTGACTCATTAACATATAATCTGTGAATATCAGAAATGTTGGCCACTGAAAATACAAAGCCACTTGACATACAAGGCTTACACAAAATAGAGAAAATGAAAAAAAAAAAGAGACAAAATGAAATATACCAACATGAGATGATCTCTCAAATAAAAAGTGGTGTGTTAAATATAGAGATATTTCATCCATAAACACAACTAAGAAAATCAGTGAACAGAATCAATCAAAATCAATCAATTTTATCAAAGAAGATAAAATATTGCAGTACAATACAAATACCACAGTACAATACAGAAACCTTAAAATAAACAAGTTTAAGATACTCACAAGTTATGAAGAAAAATACATTCTTAAAACCTGAGAAGGAAACAAATGAAGAAGATGGTTATTAACACAAGAAATATAAAAAGAAAATAACTAAAAAGCCTTGGGAAAAAAAAACATATACTATTAAATATTTTAATATACTATTTTTTAGCATGCTATTAAAAATTTTATAAAATATATTATAAAAATATAATATAATATAATTTATTTTATAAAATATATATTATCCTAGACAAAAGTGATTTCAGAATTAACATGTAGATGTTAAAACTTTTAAAATATTCAAAATATATCCTAGAGAGAAAAGAAATTAAAAATATGAGACAATTTAGGAGATAAGCAAAACATATTGAGAAGCTCTTCTTTAGTCCTAATAGGAATTTCAAAAAGAACAGCATGAATAAAAGAAAATGTCAAAATTGAAAATGACGAGGAAGTTGGTAAATTGAAGAATTTTATAAGTCCTCTGCTTACAGGGCTACACCAATATCTAAGAGGGATACATTTTTAAAATCCGTATTGGATCATATTGTGAAATTGCAAAATCAAGAAGGAAAGATTTTTAGACGTCAAAGAGAAACACACCAAGTGATCACAATCGGACTGACAGCAGACTTCTCATAAAAACCATTGAAGTCAGCAGACAGTGGACTATTATCTTTCAAATAGCTGAAGGAAACTAAACACCCATCCATATTTCTACACCCAGATAAAATGTCATTACAGTGTGATGACAAAATGAGGACATCTTTAAATATGCAAAGATCGATAGTTAATTTACTATTCACAGGTACTGAAGTACAAAGAAAATGTTTCAGTAATGGTGAAAAGAAGTAATTTACCTGATTGGAGAGTTGGAAAGACAGAATGGAATATTCCTGGATCATCTGCTTTTCTTTTTCTCTTTTTCCTCGCATTATCTGCAGCAAGGGTACCTCTATCATGATCTCTGTATATGGAAAGAATAAACAAGAAGAATCAGCTTCTGCAAGGGGAATTCCTGTGAATGTGTATTATGTTGGATTCCCTCAGAAATAATCCCAGAGTTAAGGATTTGAGCTCGAGTAGTTTATTTTAGGGGTGATATCAGAAATAACTGGTAGAGAAATGGGACAGTGAGACAGAGACAAGAAAACCAAAGCAGTAGACAGTAGATAATATCAATTGAGAATAGGGAATCAATCTTGCTGAACTTCAAGGGAGAGTATAGAAAACAGGTTTCAGGGATAAACCTTACCACCTAAGGGATAAGAAATCTATGGTATTTATCTTTCATCTTCCCTCTATCCTTTATTGATGATGTCACCAGAATAATTAACTCCCAGCACTTCTGGTCTGGTTTAACTGTGCACTGAGAGAGTCCCATTTCAGCTATAAGCATCCCTCAGTCCAAGAGTGCATATTGTTTCATCAATAAGTATTAGCATGCACAGAGATAATGTGTGCTGACTGCATGTGAGTAAGGCACCAACAGCGTCTGTTACAGGAGGATAAAATCAGTTCAGAGAAGAAAATATTACCAAGCACATCTGCTTACAGATCCAAGCCAAGTGTGTTACCTATAAAGACATTTATAGGTAATAAGTAATTACTTATTACTTTATACTTATTCCTTTATTAATTAGCTATTGGCTTTATTGGTGAGAAGGGTGGTTTTGATATCCACCTTTCTGAACTCTGTAACCTATTGACAACAGTTGGTTGTAAATTGAGGATAAAAATAAAAGGATACTGGTTACTGATCACCTAAGATTTCTAGCAGTCTAAAAAATTCATAGTAACAACTAAAAAATAGAAAATAGAAAAATAAGTAAATAAAAAAATCATTGTCGATAGAAAACATGAAGTGACTTTTTTTGAACTAAATGCTAAATATCAGTAATCACAAGAAAATTAAAGTCAGATCTTATGAGACAAACAATATTCCAGCTATAAATTATTTTTACATGTATATCAACATCCGTGTTGGTATAATGTACCCCTAATATGGTAGGTTAAATAGTGGTTCTCAAAGGTATACAGATCCTAATTCCTGAAACCTGGAAAGAACTTTGAAGATGTGATTAAACTGAAGATGTTAAGATTGGAAGATTATCCTGAGTTATCCAGTTGGGCCATTTAAAACTACAAGTGTTTTTTATAAAAGGGATTTGACTACACAGGAAGAAAGCAATTTGTCAATTAAAGGAAGATATGGATACTATGCTGTTTGCATTTTCAACATATTTATATTTTCAGCATGTTGCGAAAATTTTATATTTCAGAATAACAAATGAAAATTTCAGGAGTATGAAATAGTACAAACACTTTGGAAGACAATTTGGCAGTTCTTATGAAGTTAAAAAATACATCAATTTTACAATACAAAAATTTGCTTCCTAAGTGTTTAGTCAGGACAAACGTCTTTCAACAAAATAACAGATGAAATTTCTCAGTATTATCTATACAATTAAATACTGTTCAGCAATGAAAAGTGTGAACTGATGATACACCCCCAAAGTGGATGAATCTAATGAAAGCCAGACCCAAAAGGGTACATATCATATGATTCAACCTGCATGAAGTTCAGTAGCCATCAAAGGTAATATACAACTAAAAAAAGAAAGAAAGAAAAAAGTGCCAGGTTCCAAAGCAGGTATTGGCTGGTAGGGGACACAGGGATACTCTAGGATAATGAAACTTGATGTGGGTTACGTATTACACAAGTATATGTATTTGTCAAATATGATTGAAATGCATATTTTACCACATGTAAATTATACTTTGATTTTAAATGTTTAAAAATGGAGTTTTTGCTTTTCTAATTTAGCTATAAAGTTGAACTATCAATTTCTAAAAGTAGGTTTGATTAAAAATTAAATTACTATTAAAAAATTATAAAAAATTCCAAAGTGCTTTTATTTGTCACATAGTCATACAATTATGAGTTACATTTGACAAGTTAACCTTAGAATATCACACAATTTAATGTGTTCTATTGCTCATTACTATTTTGCAACTCATGCTACATGAGATTGATCACGCATAGCCACACCAGAATGGGGTGATATCCAACTACAATATCAGTGTGAGAAGTTCCTTGTGAGTAGCACAGGAATGTCACATGGCACTAAAAGTTTTGAAACAGTCTCAATTTCTGTGCATATCTTTTACTAGATAAGCAACAAACATTTCCCAGATTAACTTTACTTTTATAAACCAGTTGATTGTTCTTTTTCCTAACTGTTCTTATCTTATAGTGTATAATACTTTAAGTCAAGCATAGAGAAGACAGCCTGGCGTTCAAAGTCAGCCTCTTTTCAAACAGCCATTTCCCGGATTAACCCATACTTTGAGTAGGACTGTGTTAGCTGAGATCATCATTGGAAAGATAAACTGAGCAAAAATGTTCTTTTTCTTCTTTGCAAGGAAACATTTTATTTTTTTAATTTCAGATTATTACACGGGTGAAATATACAGTGGGTGCCAAAAATGTATGAACATTTTAAGAAAGGAAAAAATGCGTTAAATTGTAATACTCAAGTCGTGTTTGACTTCTGCAATTACAAGAGGTGTTCAAACATGACTTGTGTTCATCTTTTGTTATCAGTGTGTAACGAGTATCACAATGCAAACATAATATTCCATTATAGATATAACATCCATAAAAGCATGGACTCCTCGTGTAAGACCTGATTCTGTGTTAGAATCAGGAAACCACACAACCACATAACAGGGAGGGGATATACCTGTCGTCCCCAGATGGCAGTGATCTGTGATCATCAACTGAAAAGTTGCCCATTAACTTTGTCACAGTTTACCAACACAGGAAATTTTTCCCAAATATGTTTTTAGTTGGACTTGGCTCAGAAAAATCCATGAGGGAACTTCCTCTCTTTGGAGACTCATTATTTTAAAAGAAACATGTTACAGGGCACCAAATTATCCAGGTAAGTCAGCCTAAATCAGAGAATAGCCCCTGAGTGAAACGAGAATGCAGAAGGAAGCCTGGTCTGCCCATGCAGGAGTCTGGCTTGGGATAATTCCATTGTATTCCCGCTTTCTTGGTATCCCTCTTTCTCTTTCACTACCCCAAGCACAGCTCTCTAAAACCTGACTTGTTTCCTAGACACCAGCACCATCTTTCCCATTCACATCTGGATATTAGATGGACATCGGCTACTAACCACTCAGTATTTCAAGGAGATTCTGCATGGATCCTTAGTACATTTTTATCCTTTAAGAATGTAATATTCAGAATCAGAAAGCCTTCTGAGAGAGCACACTTAATCCTCTATGGAAGAAAATTTTAGCATTTCTGAAATGAAAAAAATAAAATCCTGTATAAATTTTCTTTGATAGCTGATGGACTGAAGTCAATTGCAAAGAGGTAAGAAAATATCTTCAGAGATACTACTTTATATGAACTGATTGATTTTTCTTTTTCCTACTTCATCTTAATTTATAGTGTATAACACTTTAAAGAAAGCATAGGGAAGCTGATATAGAATTCAAATTCAGCCTTTTTTTGTTCAGCCATTTAGCTAAGGTATGTTTTACATTTTTTCTATTTTTAATTATTACAGGTCCCTAATACTTGCATGTATTTATAGAGCACTTGTGATGTTCTGATACAGGCATATAATGTGCAATAATCAAATCAGAGTAAATTGGGATATCCATCATCTCAAACATTTATTATTTCTTTGTGCTTTACATTTTTTTTACTTTTAAGGGAAAATACCCATTTTTATTCAGTATTGGTAATTCTCTCTTAAAACATATAGGACTGTATAGTAGTACATTAACAAAAATATTAACACTTTATAGCAATTTATAGTTTACAATAGAATTTAAAAGCATTCATTTTGGGGGGGTGTATTCATTTTTAAAATTTTTTTATTAACTCATAACTGTATACATTAATGCATTTATGTAGTACAATGTGCTGATCTCATATACAATTTGGAATGCTTACATCAAACTGGTTAACATAGCCTTCACCTCACTTACTTAATTATTATGTTAAGACATTTATACTCTACTCTTAATAAATTTGACATGTACCCTTGCAATATACACCCTAGGTGAGGTCCCACCAATTACCCTCCCTCCACCTACCTTCTCCCCTCCCCTTCCCTTCATCTTCCCCTCTTCATCCTGGGCTATAGTTGTGTTTTATGTTTCATATGAAAGTGTGAGTGATTATATATTGGTTTTATAATAGTACTGAGTACATTGGATACTTTTCCTTCCATTCTTGAAATAACTTTACTAAGAAGAATAAATTCCAGCTCCATCCATGTAAACATAAAAGAGATAAAGTCCCATCTTTTTAAGGCTGCATAATATTTCATGGTATACGTATACCACAATTTGTTAATCCATTCATAGGTTGATGGGCACTTGAACTGCTTCCATGACTTGGCAATTATGAACTAGGCTTCAATAAATATTCTGGTACAAATATCTTTGGTGTAAAGTGATATTTGGTCTTCTGGGTATATATCTAGTACAGGAATTGCACAATCTAATGGAAGGTCTACTTTTAGTTCCTTAAGGGGGTTTTCCAAACTTCTTTCCAAAAGGAATGTATTAGTTTGCATTCCCACCCGCAGTGCAGAAGTGTTCCCTTTTCTCCACATCCACGCCAACATTTGTAGTTTGGGGATTTTGTTCTGTGGTCTACTCTTACTGGAGTTAGATGACATCTCAAAGTGGTTTTGATTTGCATTTCTCTGATAATCAAAGATGATAAGCATTTTTTCATGTGTCTGCAGGCCATGTGCCTGTCTTCTGCAGAGGAGCTTCTGTTCAAGTCTCTTGCCCACAATGAAATGGGATCACTTGTTCTTTTCTTTTGATAAGTTTGAGTCCTCTGTGGATTCTGGTTATCAAACCTTTGTCAGAAACATAACCTGCAAATATCTTCTGCCATTCTGAGGGCTATCTTTTTGCTTTACTTACTGTGCTCTTGGCTGTGCAGAATCTTTTTAGTTTGATCAGATCCCAGTAATGTATTTTTGGTGTTGCTTCAGTTGCCCAAGTATTCTCCCAGGCCAATTTCTTTGAAAATTTCCCCTGAACTCTCTCTAAGTATCTTGATAGTTTCATGTCTTACATTTAAATCTTTTATCCAGTGGAGTCAATTTTTGTTAATGGTGAAAGGTGTGAGTTCAGTTTCAGTCTTCTACAAGTCTCCAGCCAATTCACCCAGCATCATTTATTGAATAGGGAATCTTTCCCCCAGTTTATGTTTTTGATAGGCTTACCAAAGATCAAATGATGATAAATATCTGGGTTCACCTCTTGGTTCTCTATTCTGTTCCATATATTTACATCTCTATTTTTGTGCCAATACCATTCTGTTTTTTTTTTTTAATTAAATCATAGCTGTGTACATTGATGAAATTATGGGGTACAGTGTGCTGGTTTTATACACCATTTGAAATATTTTCATCAAACTGGTTAACATATCCTTCACTGCATTTTCTTAGTTATTGTGTTAAGACATTTATACTCTACATTTAGTAAATTTAACATGTGCACTCGTAAAATACATAATAGTTGTTTCCCACCAATTACCCTCCCTCCAACCATCCTCTCTCCTCCCCTCCCCTCCCCTCCCTTTCCTCTTTCCCCTTCTTCTTGGGCTATAGTTGGGTTATAGTAGATTTATAGTATAGCTTGAAGCCTGGTAACATGATTCCTCCTGATTTGTTTTTATTTCTGAGTAATGTCTTGGCTATTCAAGGTTTATACTGATTCCATATAAAACAAAGTATTTTTTTTCCAGATTTTAAAGTATGTCAGTGGTGCTTTAATACAGATTGCATTAAGTTTGTATATCACTTTGGGTAGTATGGACATTTAAACAATGTTGATTCCTACAATGTTGATTCTACCCAGCCATGAGCATGGTATGTTTTTCCATTTGTTAACATCTTCAGCTATTTCTTTTCTCAGAGTTTTATAGTTCTCTTTATAGAGATCTTTCATGTCCTTTGTTAGGCAAACTCTAAAATATTTCATCTTCTTTGGCACTACTGTAAAAGGAGTAGAGTCCTTGACTTTTTTCAGCTTAACTACTGTTAGTATATATAAAAAGCTATTGATTTGTGAGTATTGATTTTGTATCCTGAGATGCTTCTGTATTCCTTGATCACTTCTAAGAGTTTTGAAGTCGAGTCCTGGGGTTTTCCAGGTATAAAATCATATCATCTGCAAAGAGTGAAAGTTTGATCTCTTCTGACCCTATTTGGATACCCTTGATCACCTTCTCTTGCCTGAGTGTGATGGCTAAGACTTTCATTACAATGTTGAAAAAGCAGTGGAGACAATGGGCTTCCTTGCCTAGTACTTGATCTGAGTGGAAAGGTTTTCAGTTTTACTCCATTCAGTATGATATTGGCTGTGGGTTGCTGTAGATGGCCTGTATCAGTTTAAGAAATGTCCCTTCTGTGCCTATTTTCTTAAGTGTTCTGATCATGAAAGGATGCTGAGTATTATCAAAAGCTTTTTCTGCATCAATTGAGAGAATCATATGGTCTTTGTTATTTTGTTTATGCAATGTATTATATTTATAGATTAAGAAAAAGGGAGAGAAAGAGGAGAAGCAGAGAGGGGAGAGAGAGAGAGAAAGAGTCACAGCATACCACAAACTGATATGGCACCCACTCAATGCCTAAAATATTGACAACCTGGTCTTTTATAATAAAAGATTTCCAATCCCTCTTTTCAAGTGTTGGGAACACTTTAAAGTATATTGAACAAGAATTAAATAAATCCATGACATAATGGACTGGTTATTCACACTTCCCAGATGAGGAAAATGAGGCTTTGATTGTGGTTTATCCAACATCATCTAACTGGGAAGAAACAAAATCAGTGCCGCAAATTTTCAGTAGTTGCCAACTGTGCACAACTGTGTGCATATGTATATATGCATTTGGGTGTCTATCTATCAGTGTTTCAGTCTGTGAGTCTATGTGTCAATGGATTGATCTACTCAGCAAGAGGAGCATTTTATAGCTTGACTTTTCTAAAAAGATGCCTTAGGAAACTTTCACTAAGTCTATTTTTCCCAAAAATTCTATTAAAAGTCAGGTTCTTTCTTATGTGATTTAGGGCAAGGACCATTTTTTATACTATTTTTTTCATATTTTCCCACAGAGCTGAAACTAAGATTTCAGCATATAACATGTGCTGGTAAAGGCTAGTTAGCATCCTTGATTGACTAATTGATTGATTGACAGCACTTAGCCTGATGCAGGGATACCAATCTCATAACTCAGATGTAAGCATGGTTCTACAGGAGTTCATATCCTATGAACACCTTCTCCTGAAGGTGTGGGGAGAATGAGAATCAGGGATGCTTTCTGGATGACTAATTCTTAAGCTAAATCCTGAGCTGAAATATTTTTAAAGTAGCTAAGAAAATGAAAGGATGGAAAAGTTGCCAGGCTGAGGGGGTTTCAGTGATTTTAGGAGAGATAATAGAGTATTTAAGAGATTGGGGAAGCAAGGGGACTGGGAAGAGGTGAGCCCCAATTAAAAGCTGGGCACGCTAAGATAATCCAGCCACAAAAAGACAAATACTGTGTGATTCCACTTGTATGAGGAACCTAGAGTAATCAAAATTACAGAGACAGAAAGTAGAATGGTGGTTGCATGAGGGTGGCACAGGGGAAGATAGGAAGTTATTATTTAGTAAGGTAGAGTTTCAAGTCTGCAAAACGAAAAGAATTCTGGAAATGGGGGGGTGATGGCTGAACAAGAAAATGAATGTACTTAACACCACCGAACTGTACACAAAAATGGTTAAGATGATAAATTTTATGCTATGTGTCTTTTACAATAAGAAATGTTTAGAGGGAGAAAAAGACTAGGCACAACACAGGATACTTTGCATATATTTTAGCTATCATGCCCACTACTCCTGCAAGACCAGAGAGTTGGCATGTGACAGAACCAGGATTCAAACACAGATGGAAGGACCTTAAACCCTAGAAGTTTTCTCTAGGAATAATTAACTCAAGAACTTGCTTTCCAATGGCCAATGCCTTTAGAGGGACATACGGGGCAGGAGATACTTTCAGAGGCTTCTCCAGTCACCCTTCATAGAAGATTGCCATATCAGATACTCTAACAGACAACTTCAACTAATTTGTCTTTTCCGTGAATATGTTAGCAACATCTTGACTTAGTTACAAAGAAATTAATATATGTTAAAAGAGCAAAATCCAAGAACCAAAGACTACAAAGTCCATTCTACCTTCTAATACCATGTAATTAGGCTTGCTGCGTTGAGGTCTTAGTTTTGCCTTTAACTGCATGGTTTTCTAATTCCCTTGTGATTTCACTTTTTGAGAAAAACATTTTGATCATCCAAAATAAATGACAGTTTATAATAATAAGAAAATAGTGTAAAAACAAACATTATCTCATTTTTCCAAGGCTGTGGTTATTTGAAAAATAGTAAGAATTGACATTTAGTGAATGTTTACAGGGGCTAACACTATTTTAAGTGCCTTTTGTATATTTTCACCAGATTATCACAGAAACCCTATTGGTAAGTGCATTTATTTCCATATTATAGATGAAGAAAATTGAAATGTAAAGATTTTATGTAACCTGTCCAAGATTACTTTGAACCCAAGCTGTCTGAGGACAAAGAACATGTTCTTTTTTTTTTTATGTGAGTGACTTCTTTGTTGAATTATATAATAGTTTTGAAATATAGGAAGAACGCTTACCATTTTTGGTGACATGACATACATTTAAGTTCAGTTTGCATTATTAACATTTTATTTAATTTATTGTTGGGGATTCATTGAGGGTACAAGAAACCAGGTTTCACTGATTGCATTTGTTAGGTAAAGTCCCTCTTACAATCATGTCTTGCCCCCCAAAGATGTGGCACACAACAAGACCTCACCCCCCTCCTACCTTCTCTCTCTCTGCTATTCCCTTCCCGCCTCCTCCCTTCTTCCAAAGAGCATATTCTTTTTTTTTTTCAAAGAGCGTATTCTTAACCACTTTACTATGCTGCCTTGACTTTGTTGTTTAAGATTCATACATATTTTCTGTTTATGGAAATACTTTTTCATTCCTGCACTTATTTTTTATTTCTGATATAATTTTAATGCATTATATATTTATGAAATATTATAATGTATGCAACATTTGAATTTTTAATATGTTTCCACCCTTGTTTTTTTGAACATGTATTTATTCTCACTTGATTATTCTTCCAAATAAACTTCAAAATCACATTATGAACTACATATGCATGCCCATACACCCTCACGTTCTCTCGGAATTTTTATCAAATTTACACTAAATACTTGCATTATTTTGAGTATTATTATAATACTCTTAAAATATTGAATTTTCCCAACCCCCTCAAAATTAGCAATTGCTTTAAATTTTTGTTAGTTATTGCATATTACATTTATTGATATTTTATATTTGTGCGTCTTTGGGGGATGAGAATTTTCCAACTAGTTATTGTTTATACACAGAAAAAAATGTTATGTTTCATATACAGTAAAAGCACTTTCATCCAAAGCACCCAATGCTTAATCAATAATTAAAAAGTCATTTACTAGATTAATTTTTTTCATAGCATTAAATCTTAAATATCCCTAAAATCTTAATTTAACTTAAAACAAGTAAGTCCCAAACTTCTGAGGTGTGACCACGCCTTTTGTTATGCCTGAGATTTGGGTTGGGTGATTACTGCCAATGGAAGTGCTCCTATGTGAACCACACTTACAAATCATTGCCTACAATTTGCAAAATCAGTGTCTTTAACATTGGAATGAAAATATAGAGACACTTACAAAACAACATGCATACTACATCATCCAAGATTTTGTGATTTTTTTCCTTAGATATATATGGTAATTCTGTCCATCTCAACCAATTCATCGGTAAATTATTATTTGTTTGTCATTCATTTTTATCAAAGAATTTCAAACTCTGATTTCTGTTGAAAGAATCCTCTTTCACATTAAGTTCAATATTATTTGTAGCATTTTGTGCACTATTTTATCGACTTTGGCGATATCAAGTTTTCTTGGCTATTGACAGTTGGAAATGAGTACAGTTGACTTGATAAGTAAAAACCTCAACTTAGAGGTTCATAGAACTGCTCAGATGTATTGAAGGGAAATCTCCTTGCCCAGAGTTGAACGTGCGATGGACACTTGACAGTGTTTATAGAAGTAAAGAGAACAAAGAGGTTAAATAGAAATTGGTTAACTATTGACCAACTTAAGGAATTTCCTTATTAGTTCCAACAACTTCTCAGTTGCCTTGGAGTTTTCATTGGGATAATCAGATATCTGTCATCTTTTTTGGTTGGGGGTTTTGGCTTATTTTTTATTTTAGGACTTTCAGAAAAATACTGGCTAAAAACATGTAATAGCTTTTCCATGGCACTATTTTTTCCCCTCTTAAAACATTCTTTTGCTTCTTAAATAGAGATTTTTCTTTTAAAAAAGGGATGTAGTCACATCTAAACTTATTGTCCTAATTGATATCTTTTATTCCACTTCTGAAAAATTTTTTAAACAAGATTTTTGTTCCATACAGTTCCTTGCCAATTTTCATTGTCCTTGTTTTAAACTATAGCTTCATCCTTTCACTTTTTTTATTTTTAGGGAAAAGATCTGTATATATACAGAGTGTGTGCATAATATCACATTTATTATGTGATATGTATAGTATATATTGTATGCTATATACAACTGAAAAAGTACATTCTATTGGTGCTTAATATTAGTGATTAACTATGAAAGTTAAAGAATGTAAGAAGAATGAGCTTCACTTATCCACATCTAAATAATCATGCGGCTTATATTGAATCATTCCCCATACAGAAAATCAGCCCAATTTCACATCCTTCCTCCCCCTTACCCATTTTTCATGCTTTTTTATATTTATTGAAATATTAGATCCACATTACTATTAAAGTTTTTCTCATAATTCAATTTTTAAAAATTATGCTTGAAAACGTTCTTCTTTATAAAACAAAATTAAAGTAATAACTTAGCCATAACTATATTTTACTGTATTTGAATTCTCTTTACTTTCCTATCATAAAATATCCAATGTTGAATTTTAATTTTGATTTTTAACCATCTAAGTTATTTTTTAGAACTGTTTCCAACATGCATGTGGGCAACAGATATGCAACTACTGGCAAATCAGAAGAATTCTTTTCATTGTTTTTATACATGGATGACAACTTGACTTGGCATAGGATTCCTTGATCAGAATTTATATTCCTTAAAACGTTCTTTTAGACACAAATCTCCCTGAGAGTGGGTACTCTGTAGAAAGTGCTTATATATATGCTTTCTGCTTTGGAATGTTTCATTCCCTCCTTATCTGTCCTTATCTCTGGTAGCTCCTCTCTGGTTTCTGTCTACTACACATCCAAATACTTTCCCCTGGGAGGCTATTTGAATTCTAAAATTTAGGTTGACAATTGAAGTCCTACACAAATACACTAATAAGGAAAAATAAATAAGTAGCATATTTTCAGATAAAATTGGAATACAGGTATGTGACCGATCCTTCATGAGGCCATAATATTGGGATTAGTATAAACAGTTCCATCATCTAATGTGTTATCTGCAGAATAACACATTTATATTATATTATTTATAATTATACACTATGAAGCTCTAGCAGAAATAAAGACCTGACTCATAAATCTGTATTTATGTAATTTATTTTTATTGTATATCTTTGATTGTACACTATGGTTTTTTGATATTCAGATACATAGTGAATTAATTATCATGGTCAAATGAATCAACACGTCCATCACCTCACATGGCAATTTTTTCTGGTAGGAACACCTAATATATACCTTCTTAGCAAATTTTCAGTACATAATACAATATTATTAACTTATTCATCCTATATAGGGGCAAGTTTGGATCCTTTCACCTATGGCTCCCATTTCCTCTCGCTCACTGCCCTTTGCTACCTCCATTCTACTATCTTTAACTTCTACTTACAAAGCCTTTTTTAAAAACATACTTTAGATATCTTGTTTCTCTTCTTTAAGAACATACATACGAAGATTTCTCAGGAAATTTATCCTATAACTTTCATGACAATTGGAATCTGAATGGCAATTAGGTGATTCCCACAACAGAAACAAAACTCACTTAATTTTTGTTTTCTACTCCAGCAATGAAGCAACTCAGCCAATGAGGGCTGGGCATTTCCTACGCTTCTTTTGCAGAAGGCATGTTTGCCTGGACACCTGTCCTCAACCACTCCGGCCCCACCGACTTCGTGTTCCGCGTGTTCACCACAGTCCCCGAATTCCAGGCCCTTCTCTTCCTCCTCTTCCTCCTCCTCTATTTGCTGATCCTTTGTGGCAACACAGCCATCATCTGCGTGGTGTGCACACACAGCTCCCTCCGCACCCCCATGTACTTCTTCCTGTCCAATCTGTCCTTTGTAGAGATCTGCTACACCACTGTCGTGGTGCCCTTGATGCTTTCCAACATTCTGGGAGCCCAGAAGCCCATTCCGCTGGCCGAATGTGGGGCCCAAATGTTCTTTTTCCTCACACTTGGTGGCGCAGACTGTTTTCTCTTGGCAATAATGGCCTATGACCGCTATGTGGCCATCTGCCACCCGCTGCACTACACCCTTATCATGACCCAGAAGCTGTGTGTGCAGATGGTGGTCGGCGCCCTGGGCCTGGCGCTCTCCCTCTCCCTGCAGCTCACCGCCTTGATCTTCACACTGCCCTTCTGCGGGCACCGCCGCGAAATCAACCACTTCCTCTGCGACGAGCCTCCGGTCCTGCGCCTGGCCTGTGCCGACATCCGCGTGCACCAGGCCGTCCTCTACGTCGTGGGCATCCTAGTGCTGACCGTCCCCTTCACCCTGATTTCTGTTTCCTAAGTGTTCATCACCTCCACCATCCTGCGCATTCGCTCGGCCCAGGGCCGCCGCCGGGCCTTCTCCACCTGCTCCTCGCACCTTACTGTGGTCTTGCTGCAGTACGGCTTTTGTGCCTTGGTCTACCTGCGCCCCCAATCCAGCTCCTCAGTGGATGAAGACCGGCAGTTTGCCCTCGTTTACACTTTCGTCACCCCCTTACTGAACCCTTTGATCTACACTCTTAGGAACAAGGATGTCAAAGGCGCTCTGAAAAACATCCTCAGTACCAAAGGGACGTCTGAAGCTGTCTGAAGCTTCAGGAGCCTGGAAGGGAGCCTCCAGCACGGACAGCTGTGAAGAGCTCACAGGCAAATGCCCAGTGAGCCTTTATCCCCCCACTTTAATTAATTCTTTCTATCTAATACACCTAGTTGATGCAGTTCATTCTCACTTTTTAAAAGTTCTATGAAACCTTAAAACTCAGAAAAGTGGGGCGGCGCCTGTGGCTCAAAAGTGTAGGGTGCCAGCCCCATATGTCGGAGGTGGCGGGTTCAAACCCAGCCCCGTCCAAAAAAAAAAAACTCAAAAAAGTGGATAGGGATACTGTAGAATGCTATTGTTCACTTAACCCAAAGTTTAAAAGTTTGTCTTTTTTCTGAAGTGTAAGTCCGGCAAGTTGAAACATGCGTGGGTGAATCAGAAAGAACGCAGTCATCTGTGCTTTTTGGAAGAGAAAAAATAGACCATAACACAGCCTGTTCAAAACTTTCGTAGTGACCCAGGTATGAACAAGAGATTTATTTTAAGGAATTGTCTCATGTGCTTGTGGGGGTATTCTTAATTCTTCTTTGTGTTATATGCCTTAAATACTATGATGTAAGTAACCTTAACTTACTTAACTTACTTAACTATGCCTTAAATACTTAAATAAGTTATATGCCTTAAATACTATGATGTAAGTAACCTTAACTTACTTAACTTATGATGATGTAACCTTAACTATCATGATGTGAAAGTTAAAACACCTTAAGATACACAGTAAGAGGATAAGAGAGAAAAAATAAAGACATTTATTATACACACACAAATATATATTTTATATATTATACATAATTTATATAATATATTTATATATAATTTTAAGGATATTTATATAATATATATATACATATATATATCCTTTAAAAAATAAGGGGAAAATACACCCCACAATAATAGTTCCTGTTTCTGTAACTGGTCGTGTGGTCAGGGTGGTATTTATAACTCCTTTCTCTCATTACCAATACTCAGTTTGTCCTTGGAAAGTACCACGCTTGCTATGGATTTTTACATGAAGGATGAACCAAACTTTCATTTCTGAAGAGTCTGGATCTTTAACAGCCCTTGCTTGAACTGGGTTTTTGTACTTTTCCACTGAATTTAATCTCAGGGCATGGTAGTACTAGGAAACTTCCTAACTTTATCTCCTAGACTCCAGACATAGTCTTCCTAGGAGGAGCAATCCAATTTTCCCTTGGTAATTAGAATCCATCTACCCATCCAGCATAGAATTGTATTTCCCTGTTCCCTGTTGAATTGGAGAGACAGAGGAGTCTCACATGGCCAATTGATCATCTTGACACCCAGTTAAATAGAATCATTGCTGCATCTCCTGGTGGAATCATTCTTCCTCTGGGAACTAAGACTACTACAAGTTCTTCTTCTTCTTCTTCCTTCTTCCTTTTCTTCTTTCTTCTTTCTTCTTCTTTTGTAGAGACAGAGTCTCACTTTATCGCCCTTGGTAGAGTGCTGTGGTGTCACACAGCTCACAGCAACCTCTAACTCCTGAGCTTAGGTGATTCTCTTGCCCCAGCCTCCCGAGTAACTGCAGCTACAGGCAACCATCACAACACCCGGCTACTTTTTTGTTGCAATTTGGCCAGGGTTAGGTTTGAACCCACCACCCTCAGTATATGGGGCCAGTGCCCTACCCACTGAGCCACAGGCACTGACTGGAACTAAGACTTCTTGACCAGTAAAATATAAGGTCAAGGGGCAAGTCACTAAGAATAAAGGTGAATGATGCCACTCGCATTTCCACCCACTGATTCCTGGACTTACAGATCTTGCCTATGGGAGAGGGCACCACATGTTGGAAGGACACATACAGCATCCAAAAGAACATTGAGCAGCCCTGAAGGTTATGACCACCAAGCTGGTAACTAAGTGTTCAACAGATTATTCATGATTCTAGAAAGCCAGTTGCTTCAGCATGGGGGGAAACACAGTTAGACTAGTTAATCCCATTTATACACTTGATTTGCTATGAAGTGACAGCCTTGATTAGAAGCAATGCTGTGTGGAATATGGATATCCAATTTCCCCAACACCTTATATGGAAGAGACTGTTCTTTCTTGGCACCCTTGTTGAAGATCAATTGACCATAATTAGTGGCTTGCTGGGATTTGATTCTAGACATAGGTTTAAAAACAAAGAAGGGAAGGGGGAGGGACAAGATGGCCAACAGGCATCAGCCTCTGACAGAAGTTTCCACCCATTATCTGGAAGGATAATGTCCAGAAAATGCCCAATAAAGTTGAAGATTGGGAGCCCAGTCAAGAGAGAAGAGTGATATCTGCAGGACACCTCTGCAGAGGCAAGTTGAGACTCCAAGAAAGCAATTTACAGGTACATAATACATCCCAAAGGAAAAGTGTCTGTCCCCTCCCCCAGGAAAGTTGTTTTCCCTTCATCTGCTCCTGTAAGTTTTCTACAGGCAAGTGGTGAACAGAGGACCTATTGTCTCATCCCACATATGAGAACCACAGGAAGAGGGTTCTACTCCCCTAGAGGGACCCTGCTGAGATTCTAAATACTCTCTCACCTGGCAGAAAAACTTAACAAATGTTTTCACTGCCATTTTGAATTTCCAGTCCACACTTCCCTCCTTGCCTACAGAGATAGTGAGGGGGAGCACAAGAGCAGCATCCCCCGCCCCTGCGAGACCAAGTGCCCAGTCCCGGTAGGGCAGGTGGAGACCTGCTAGACCCATGTGCATTCTGCAGGTCACGGTGGAGGAGTCTCCCATTCCAGGCACCCGCACTGGAGGCCCCAGAACTGCTTGCTAGAGCCGTGTGAGCCCTGCAGGTGGCAGAGAAGTCCACTGCTCCAGGCGAACCCATAACTGCTTGCTAGAGACGCAGGCGCCCTGCGGGGGGCAGCCGAGGAGTTCCCCACTCTGGCAGGCCCAGAACTGCTTGCTAGAGCCACATGCATCCTGCAGGCAGCGGTGGAGGAGTACCTCGCTCCGGGCGGGCCCAGATCCCCTACAAGGGGAAGAATATTACAATGACTACAGATCTCTCTGCTGAAACCTTTCAGGCTAGAAGAGGGTAGTCATTGACTTTTAACCTCCTAAAACAAAATAACTTTCAACCCAGGATCCTGTATCCAGCTAAACTGAGTTTCATTTATGATGGAGAAATGAAATACTTTATGACATTTACACATTGAAGAAATTTGCTATAACTAAACTAGCCCTCCAGGATATTCTCAGACCTATCCTCCATAATGACCAGTGCAATCCTCCACCACATAAGTAAACTCACACAATTTTGATCAAATTCCAACTCCCACAGTAGTGAAAGGATTAAAGATGTCCACTGGACTTTCAAAAAACTCAATACCCAAAGTTATACCAGATTTATCAATATTCTCAATCAATGTGAGGCCAGATATCTGCTGCATACAAGAATCCCATCTTACCCTAAAAGACAAATATAGACTCCAGGTGAAGGGATGGTCATCTATATTCCAGGCAAATGAAAAGCAGAAAAAAGCAGATGTTGCAATTTTATTCACAGATACAATAGGCTTTAAATCAACAAAAGTAATCAAGGATAAAGATGGATACTTTATATTTGTTAAGGGTAATACTCAATACGATGAGATTTCAATCATCAATATTTATGCACCCAACCAGAATGCACCTCAGTTTATAAGAGATACTCTAATAGACATAAGCAACTTGATTTCTCCCAGCTCCATCATAGTTGGAGGTTTTAATACTCCTTTGGTCCTTTGGCAGTGTTGGATAGATCCTCCAACAAGAAGCTTTGCAAAGAAATTTTAGATTTAAACTTAACCATTCAGCATTAGAATTTAACGAACATCTACAGAACATTTCATCCTAACAAAACTGAATACACATTTTTCTCATCGGCCCACAGAACATACTCCAAAATCAGACCACATTTTAGGTCACAAGTCTAACCTCAGCAAATTTAAAAGAATAGAAATTATTCCTTGCATCTTCTCAGACCATCATGGAATAAAAGTTGAACTCAGGAATAACAGGAATCTGCAGACTCATACAAAAGCATGGAAGCTAAATAACCTTATGCTGAATGATAGGTGGGTCAGAGATGAGATCTAGAAGGAAATTACCAAATTTTTAGAACAAAACAATGATGAAGATATGAGTTACCAGAACCTCTGGGATACTGCAAGGCAGTCCTAAGAGGGAAATTTATAGCACTGCAAGCCTTCCTCAAGAGAACAGAAAGAGAGGAAGTTAATAACTTAATGGGACATCTCAAGCAACTGGACAAGGAAGAACACTCCAATCTGAAACCCAGAAGAAGAAAAGAAATAACCAAAATTAGAGCAGAATTAAATGAAATTGAAAACAAAAGGATTACACAACAGATCAATAAATCAAAAAGTTAATTTTTTGGAAAGGTCAATAAGATAGATAAACCTTTGGCCAACCTAACCAAGAAAAAAAGAGTAAAATCTCTAATTTCATCAACCAGAAATGGTAAAGATGAAATAACAGTAGACCCCTTAGAAACTCAAAAAATCCTTAATGAATATTACAAGAAACTTTATTCTCAGAAATATGAAAATCTGAAGGAAATCGACCAATACTTGGAAGCACGCCACCTCCCAAGACTTTGCCAAAAGGAAGTGGAATTGTTGAACA
>NW_003852604.1:1222320-1238706 GCF_000181295.1 Otolemur garnettii | reverse complement strand
ATCATCTAACTCCAGTGAGATTAGCCCATATCACAAAATCCCAAAACTATCCATGCTGGCGTGGATGTGGAGAAAAGGGAACACTCCTACACTGCTGGTAGGAATGTAAACTAATATGTTCCTTTTGGAAAGACATCTGGAGAACACTTAGAGAAGTAAAAATGGACCTACCATTTGACCCTACAATTCCTTTATTAGGTATATTCTCGGATGACCAAAAATCGCATTACAACAAAGATATTTGCATCAGAATGTTTATTGCAGCCCAATTCATAATTGCCAGGTCATGGAAAAAGCCCAAGTGCCCATCGATCCACAAATGGATCAACAAACTGTGGTATATGTACACCATGGAATACTATGCAGCCATAAAGAAAGATGGAGATTTTAAGTCCTTCATGTTCACATGGATGGAGCTAGAAAATGTTCTTCTTAGCAAAGTATCACAGGAATGGAAAAAAAAAGTATCCAGTGTACACACCCCTATTATGAAACTAATTTATACCTTTTATATGAAAGTTTTAACCTAATAACAGCCTAAGAATACGGGGAGAGGGGAGGAGAGGGGAACGGGTGGAGGGAGGGGGATTGGAGGGATCACTTCTGAGGTTTATCTTACAAGGGTATAAGTGAATCTTTCTAAGAGTAGAATGTGAACGTTTTAAAACAATAACTAAGAAAATGACATGAAAGCTATGTTAACCAGTTTGATGGAAATGTTTTGGATTGTGTGTGAAAACCCCACACTGTACCCCAGAAGTACATTAGTGTACATAGTTACCATTCAATAAAAAAAGAAAAAAAAACACCAAACACCACATATTCTCACTGATGAGTGGGAGCTAACCAATGGGTACACACAGACACAATGAGATGTAAAGGACATTGAAAACCAAAGGGGGGCATGGGAGGGCAGGGAAAGTATAAACCTTACTTACTGGGTACAATGAACACTATTGTGGTGACAAACATACCAAAAGCCTGGACATAAGCACTATATGTGGTATAATATCTATGTAACAAAAGCATTTATACCCCCTTATTTTGAAATTCTAAAATATTTAAACATCATAAGTCAAACAATCATAAAAAAAGAAATCCCCACTCTAATCATTTTTAATTGACAAATAATAATTGCACGTATTTGTAGCATACATTGTGATCTTTTAATATACGTATACAGCAGCACCCTCTTACCTGAAGGGTGTACATTCTAAGACCCCCAGTGGATGCCCCAAATCACGGATAAACTAAAACCTATATTCACTCTGTTTCTTTCTATACATGCATATCTATGATGAAGTTTAACTTGTAAATTAAGCTCAATAAGAAATTAACAATAACAACTAATGATAAAAATAGAAAGTCTAGTAGATAGATATGTAGAAACTGTAACAATACTCACACTCTTAAGCTTTGGGGCCATTATTAAGTATGATAAAAGTTACTTGAATGCAAGCACTGTGATAAAGTGGCAGTCAATCTGATAACCCAGGATATAGGTTTCATTTGCAGGGACCATGATCAAAACCTATAAAAGCTGTATGTTATATTGAGTAAATAGGTATACTTCAATTAATCCTGGAAGACTGCCATAAGGGAATTATGTTAAAAATAACAGAGGAAAGTTAAATGCCTGTCAAGTGTTCCCCTCAAATTTATAAGAGTCCCTCCTTTTTCAGATTTTGTACTTTTTTGGCTCAAGTATTACCATAACATCCTCTTGCTTACACGGCACACGTAGACAATCAGTCGGTGTGAATACATTCCCAGCCTCCTCTCTGTCCACACCACCCTTCGAACAGCTAAGCCTCAGTCTTCCTTGGGCCAGCATGTGTGCAAATGGGGCATCCTGGCTTGAGGAAAAAGCATATTTCAACTGCACAAACTCAGGGCTCAGGATACTCGAACACAGTGCTAGAGTGGAAGGACTGCTGCAGACTTAGATGGCATGTTCCCGCAGTCCTCTGAGATCCTTCCGCTGTAAGAAGGAGATCACCCATATTCTAAGGCTATAATTAGGTTATGACATCCCCATGAAAGCTATGAATTAGTTTCAAAATAGGGCTGTGTACTTTGGATACTTTTTCTTCCATTCTTGAGACACTTTGCTAAGAAGAACATTTTCTAATTCCATCCATATAAACATGAAGGAGATAAAGTCTCCATCTTTCTTTAGGGATGCATAGTATTCCATGGTCACCTCTGTGGTTTATCTTACAAGGGTACAAGTGAATCTTTCTAAAAGCAGAGTATGAATGTCTTAACTCAATAACTAAGAAAATGACATGAAGGTTATGTTAACCAGTTTGATGAGAGTATTTCAAAATGTATGTGAAAACAGCACACTGTACCCCATGATGGCATTAATGTACACAATTATGCTATAAGAAATAAAAAAAAAAAAAAAAAGAAGGAGATGACCAAGGTAGAGACCCCTTTGCACAGGTTCAGGAGTAGACCTGAGTCTGTCACTTGCTCACCAGTCTTCCTAGACCTGGAATCTTGGCTCAGCACCAGCACTTGTGATAGCCATGTTCCTGCTTGCTGAAACCATCCTGACATGAGTCACCTGACCACCTGGATTCTTGTATCTGTCTGGATCACCCTAATGTGTTTTCTTTCCATCTGTGGACCGTCTATGCAGGCTGGGTTCTGTATAATTGGCTGCAGTTACCCTCCCGAGTCATCAATTCTTCATGAAAGTAGAGTCCTTCTCTTTATCATAGTTCACCCAAGGAGCTCTAACCCCTGCTTAGCGCTTGCCAGTCCTCTGATCTTTGAACGAAGGAGTTGAAATATGTTCCCAAATCTAGTCTGGCTTGAGTCCTAAATAAAGATGTGGTTGGCCAGGTCCAAAACACATGATTAATTATCTCTTGCTAATGCAAAAGAACAGTTATGCCATCTCTATCTCCACTGTCTGAGTCTAGTCCACCATTAGCTCTCATGTGAATTACCTCTAATGGGTCCAGCTGTCTCCAGATTTGATTCCTTACAACCCATTAGCCCACAAAAATCTAACCTGAAAAAAATGGACAATATGCCCAGACATGTTATTTTCACATTTCCCTCTCTGTATTTCTGCACTTGTGTAATTTATACAATATTTAGCATTAAATTGTTAAAGAAGAAAATTGCCATGGAGCTGGAAAATGTTCTTCTTAGCAAAGTATCACAGGAATGGAAGAAAAAGTATCCAATGTACACACACCTATTATGAAATTAATTTAAACCTTTTTATATGAAAGCTATAACCTAATAATAACCTAAGGATATGGGGAGGGAGAGGGATTCGAGGGTTCACTTCTGTGGTTCATCTTGCAAGGGGACAAGTGAATCTTTCTATGAGTAGAATATGAATGTTTTGACATAATAACTAAGAAAGTTACATGAAGACTATGTTAACCAGTTTGATGGAAGTGTCTTGGATTGTGTGTGAAAACACCACACTGTAACCCCAAAGTGCATCAATGTACACAGTTACCATTCAATAAAAAAATAAAAAATAAAAAATAAAAAAGAAAGAAAATTGCCAAGCTCCTACCATCTCCAGACATACAGTTTAAAAGTAATACTCAGGAAGTATCAAGGTGGTTATGTTTCTTTCTTATCTGATTTTTACTCTTTCCTTTTGAAGTTTTTTGTTGCATCATCACGGAAGTAAATATGCACAATAAACACTCAGAGATACCATCATCATCATCACCGCCATCGCCAATAGCTTTCCCAGATTCATAAGAACAAGAAAATGTTAACCTATTTCATAGTTTATTGAAGGAAATACCTCCCCTTAGAGAAGTTGTGATAAAACCTTGGATATCATTTTTGTACCTTCAGAAATCAAAGTCCACTTTAAGAATGTTCTGAAAATGAGAAGTGAACACTTCCCACACAGAACAACAGTGGGTATGGAGGACTTTCACAAAACAAGGACCAGAGCAGCCAGTTGATCACAAAACAAGGACCAGAGGAGCCAGTTGATCAGAACAGTAATTTTCTAGCAGAGGTCACACACAGATGCAGGTTAGACTGGAGAGGGGAGGAGGCAGAGGAGGGAAGGAAGCTGCATGCATGAGCCCCACAGACTCTTGAGAGCTGGATGCCCTCTGTGAATGAACAATGCGTCATGGAATGAACCCAAGCAATGGAGATGGATTTCTAGAGCAGCAGCAGCAGCAGCCTCAGTCCCCCCAGAGACTCTTGGCCGTGATCCTGTGGTTTCATCTGGCGATGTGCTTCCCTGCACAGCTCACAGGCGGGTTTAAAAATAATCATCATAATAATAAAGAACAGTAATTTTCTTCTTAGTACCAGTTCCTTAATGAAGTGGCTATAAAAACTCTTCTGATGCAAGAAACATGACTAATGGATTTCTCCTGGCTAAGGTCAATCTATCACTGTGCCCACGCCATGACCATACTGCCCACAGGATGCTCCCACCAATGGCTGAGTGTGCTAGGGATGAAAAGACAAACCCAATTCTGCAAGATGTAGGACTGTTGTGACTTTGGCTGAGAACATCCCATCAGCTCTGCTGAAACTCTTACAACTATGCTGCAGTAGAAAGTCTGCCTATTCAAACCTTTCCTCCCCCATCCTTCTCCATAGGGGTCAATTCTATGTCACAGTCCAACTCTTCCTTCATCCTCTGGCTCCCTCCCCCCTTCTCTCTAATAGATGTTTTACCCCAATATCTCTCACATGTGTGATGCTGTCTTGGCATCTGCTTCTCAGAGTATCCAAATCAGTGTACTTAAAAAAACAAACTAGCAGAGCATATCAGACCTTCTAGCATGTCATATTATGTTGTCTATTTTTAATTAGACATAACTCTTCTGCAAATTGTATAGAAGCCTCACTAAGGTGAAAATTCAGTATTTTCTAGTTAGACATTTTCCCCAATAAATTTATTTGATTGAGAACCTTTCCAACTATACACTTGTAAATGTACACACAAACATGCACACATACGAACACCCTCCATATATATATATATATATATATAAAGATGTATCTATTAATAGATACAGATGATCTACTTACAGATAAGATAGATATAGATCTCTAAAGTGAGAGAAATAGCTAAGAGTTTGGGCCTTCCAGATGGCTCAAAAGTGTGAATAGAAAATTTTAGGGAATGCTGATTTAACAAACATAATTTATGCCTGGATGTACTACATGCAGGGTTCATTTGCAATAATGTAGCTATTTTTTAACTCTACCCATACTTCATATTACTTTGTATACCTTATAAGCACCAAATTCGTAACTGAACATGCCCAGGCTGGTCCCAATGAAGAACCGGCTGTATTATCTATCTTGGAGAGAGAGTTCCTGGAATAGGGGCAGGGAGTGGGCTATGGAAAGCTTTACAAAGTGCCTAATTCAAAATATTAGGATAAGTAAGTTCTGTTACAAACCTGAGTTTTTGTAAAGCAGTATAAGGCAGTCATGTGGCTTGCCACATCAGAATCACTGGCAGCATTTGGGAAAATTGCTCTCTCCAAAATCCCATGCTCAATACCACCTAATCAAAACTCCTGCAAAAAGAGTAAAGAAATATCCATTCAAAATAAGCATCCAATTAAGCCACATGAACTAGAGTTTAGATATTAAACATTTGCAAATCAAATCTATATATACATTGACCCACATAAATATCGGAGAGCTTACTTATCTCATTTTTTTTTTTTTTGAGACAGGAGACTCAAGCTGTCCCCCTGGGTAGAGTGCTATGGCATCACAGCTCACAGCAACCTTCAACTCCTGGGCTCAAGTGCATCTCCTGCCTCAGCCTCCCAAGTAGCTGGGACCACAGGCACCCGCCACAACGTCCGGCTATATTTTTTGGTTGCAGCCATCATTGTTGTTTGGCAGGCCCAGGCTGGATTTGAACCCGCCATCTTGGGTGTACGTGGCTGGCGCCTTAGCTACTTGAGCCACAGGCACCGAGCCCTCATGTTTTATTGATTTTCCTGGATTATTGTTAATAATACTTAGGTTTTAGCTCTTGAAGTCACTACCCAAAGGACCTTCTGTGAAGATTCTTTTGGTGAATTCCTCATTTTTGTTTTGTGGTCATCTAAACTGGGACATGAAGTTTCCTGAGATAATATCATTTATAGGAACTTCATAAGGAGGTTGTCTGTGCTGATAATTGCAAACCCCTCTCACATTTCTCAATTTATCCAATTTTTAGTTTTTAAGTTTGATCTTTAAAAAATCTCAACTTTCTTGAAGGAAAAGTGTGCCAGTAGCCTCAATTTTTTTCAACCAAGTCCCCTTTGGGATTAATTAAATCCAGTCCATGTAAATCAGGAAGGGAAAAGTAGAATTCTAGCAGCAATAAGTTACTCAGTTAATGAAGTACTTGGTCCCTTACCATGGTATTTCTAGAGTTGGTTTATAAAATGTGGGACAGAGGTACTTCTAATAGATGGATGACTTAATGGAAAAAAGTCAAAGATAAGATTTCCCTGGTGTGACAAATTTTATCCCATTTTGATGTATACATATTGTTGTGGGATGAATTGTGTGGATACAGCATTCCTCCATTCAGGGCTGGACAGGGACCCCAGTTTCCTAGGCATAGGCAATTTCATGTAAGCCAGGCCTCTTCTGAAGTGGTGTCCTGTCATTTTCCCTGGAGCTGGAAGGACTGCATTCATTTGTTAATATACTCATCAACCCTGAAATCTGCTAAGTCCTGGCCAAATGTAATTCTCAAGCCCTTCTTTTTTTACAAAACAGCATAGAACCCCAAGATAAAGATCTGCTGCTTTGAAGATTTCCCTCTGCCAGAAGATCTCATGCTTTTTATTCCTTCTGTATTCCTTTCTGTCTAATAAATCCTATCTTACCACTAATCTATGGTCCATGGGTTCATTCTTCAAATCTCTGAGACCAAGGACCTACTGCAGAAATAAATTCCATCAACAGTGTTCCCCACAAAATATTATTCATATGTTGAAGCCCTAACCCCTGATACCTCAGAATGTGACCATATTTGGAGATAGGATCTTTAAAGATGTGGTACCAAGGTTAAAATGAACTCATTAGAGTGGGTCCTAATCCAATATGATTGTTGTCCTTAGACATTGTTGTCTTAGAAAAGGATATTAGGGCTCGGTGCCTGTGGCTCAACTGGCTAAGGCGCCAGCCATGTACACCTAGGGTGGCAGGTTCGAATCCCCAGCCCGGACCCGCCAAGCAACAATGACGGGTGCAGCCAAGAAATGGCCGGGCGTTGTGGCGGGCGCCTGTGGTCCCAGCTACTTGGGAGGCGGAGGCAGGAGACTCGCTTGAGCCCAGGAGTTGGAGGTTGCTGTGAGCTGTGATGCCACGGCACTCTGCCCAGGGGGACAGCTTGAGGCTCTGTCTCAAAAAAAAAAAAATAAAAAATAAAATAAAAGGATATTAGGACACAGACATGTACAGAGGGAAGCCCAAGTGAAGACACAGGGAGAAGATGGCTTTCTATAGCCCAAGGACAGGCGCCTCAGAAAAACCATCCCTGCTAACACCTTTATCTCGGACTTCCAGCCTCCAGAATTGAGAGAAAATAAATTTATGACACCCAGTCTATGGTACTTTTATGGCAGCCCTTGCAAACTCATACATCTTTCTACCAAACAGATACTTGTCGTAATGCTGTCCTACTAATATAGCTTAGAGGAAAAGGGTTTTTATCAGATAGTATACAGAGTCATTAAATATGGTGTGTTTTTCACACACATATGCATAGTAACATCATTCTCCCCCAGCCCCAGGTTCTCTGAAAAGTGACTTTTGCAATCATGCTATGCAGTTTCCTGTTCCATAAGGAATGTTTTAGATACTTACTTGAAGTAAGAAAGTAGCAGGCCAAAGTTTCAACATCATTAATGCTGTATAATACCATGTTCCACTCACAGAGATACAGGCCATAGTGAGAAATTATTTAAGAAAGTGAAAGTAATCCTGCACTTTTCTCATCATAATTCCTCTGTGCTACCCACCCCCAGTGGATCTTGTTTCACAGCATGAGCTATAAGACCATTCACCAAGTAAGAGCCCACAGAGACAACTCACTTCTGAAGAAAATATTCATATAGACCGGAGTTAATCTTATGTTTTCCAAAATGGAGAGTTGGTAAAGAAGAACTGTTGATATTTCCTTAGACCTAATCAGGAGAAAGAATGCTGTGATTCTAGATAATCATTCTCAATCAATCAATCAATCAATCTCAATTGGTAACTGAAATACCACCACAACAGTAAGGAAAATGCATCAAGCTACCATAGATGGATGAAAGGAAGACTTAAAACTACACATCCCAGTCAGCTATAATTCTGTGTCCACCTACCAAACCCCCATCTTTGTCTGGAGTTGAAATAGTCTTTCCTATGGTGTTCTGGACATGAATCCTGAGCTATTTATTCAGTTATTCATTAAGTAGCCTTGCACCGTCTACCACATCTATGTCTATCCCAGTTGACTTCACAGGAGGTAATTTTTACTCATGAGGGAATATCTGGAGATATTTTGGATTATACTACCAAAAAGTAGGGACTTATGTTATTGTTATATAGTGGGTAGAATCCAGGATGCTGTGAAACATCCTACACCAAACAGAACAGCCCTTGACAGCAAATAACTATCCAGCCCGACGTATCAACAGTGCCCAGGTTGGGAAATCCTCATGCAATAGATGTACGAGTTGGGGAAAAGGAGACTTAATTGTCCTCACTGAGCTTACACATGACTGGGGGACAGAGGTGCATCAAATGGCACAAGAATATGTGCAAAATTCCAGCTGTGGTAGTTGCAATAAGGGAGGATACATGACATTCCGAAAGGTGCATTTGACCCTGACATGACCCAGGTCCATCTTCCCATTATAACGGAACTGGGTGAGACAAAGGATAAGTAGAAACTACTTAGGTAAAAAGAAAAGGGAAAGGAGATGCCAAGCAGAGGGAACAGCATGTACGAAGGCCTGAGGGTAAGAGGAAGCATGTGAGAAAAAGGGACTGAAAGAAAGACAAGGTGACTGGGGAATAGTCGGGAGGAAGCCAGATGTCAGCAGTGGGTCCACCTTATATATGGCCTTCTAATCCTTTCTGTGGTTCATCTTTGTAATATATGCCAGACTTGACTTTGACTAAAAAACAATTGAGGGCAATGTGGCCAGGTGAAGCCTAAAGTAAAGGACAGTGCATAAATGTATTTCAGAATCAGGAGATTTTTGCTTGCTTATTGCATCTATTCTTTGACAAATTGCTCAAATTCTACCAATCTTTCACCTTTGAATTTTACCTGTAAAACAGGAATAACACTCACTTTAAAGCTTTCTTATGATTATTCAAAGATATATTGTATAAATGGGATATGATACCAATAGTACCTCCTTCTTAGTGTTGAAATGAATTAATAAATGAATTGAATTAATAAATGCAAAGCATGTGGAACATAGTTTAAGTGTGATGTAAGACTCAGAACTGTATATTATAATGTTTGGCACACAGTAGGCAGTTAATACATTATGCTACCTCCCTTTCCCACCTTCTCTCTCCTGCATTTATTGGCACCAAAGATATCTCAGAAGTCTCTAAACATCTCAGGTACCTCAGCCATGCCTGCTTTGGGATATGATCATTCTGCCCCCCCTCCCCCACCAACTCACACACACACACACCAGAGAACCACATTAATGACTGTAGGCCTCTGTAGAAGACTTGCCTTTAAAATATACAAACACGGGAGCATGCATTCACACCCAGACACATAAACATTTATATGTTACATTTTTTAACATGATATATATTTTTTACGCAGGGCCAACCAACAATTTTTTTCCAAGGGAATTAAGTTAATTTGCTAAGACCTATGGGAATGTCTCTGCTCAAGGAAAATTAAACAAAGAAAGATGCTACAGAAAGGTGAAACATTTGATATGCATTAAATGAGGCCCTGTTAATAGTGTAACACTATGCTAGGCCCCATAGAAGACAGACAAAATATACAATATAGTCTCAATTCTCCAAGGCAGTGATAATCTGAAACTAGGACTGAACCCAGCTGTGCAGAATGGTGGGAGTAAATTCTCTGACACAGGAGGCTCAAATGACCTTGATTAGGGCACTTCGCATCTCTCATAAAATTGTTCTGGGCACTGAAAATATTGCTAAAGGATTGACTATGGGTCTTCACTTTGACAAACATACTCCAGACTTTCTACATAATAGAGACAGTTTTAGTTTGGACTAATTGTCTAGTGACAGGAGACGATACAAGCAATGGCTGTGCTGCCTTCTTCAGGGAGATGGAACTTAGGAGGCAAGATCCTCGATGACAGAGCAATTTGCTGCTTCCATGGCTTTTATTTGGGAGGTTACATAAAGGCTTAATCCCACTGGGTAGTCTCTCCAGGGTCATGTCCTCTCTTCCTTAACCACTCAAGTAGTCAGTCATCACCTGCTAGTTCTATCTTCTATGAATATAATTGAGGAGGCTGGTTCAGCGTATCCCTCTCCTCTCCCCTCGTGCTGAAGGTAAGAGAAAGTCTTTTTCTACCTCCTTCCAAATTTGCACCTGCTCACACTGAATTAGAGGGTGAATAATGGCTTTACAAATAAGACTCCAGGATTTGCGAACCAGTTCAGTCCATGACTTACGGTGTTTCTCGGATGTCACTTGGCAACCCAATTAAAAGTGGTAATAACTAATCTTAGTCAAAGAAACATTGAGGGATTGAATAAATATAAAAATTTGGATAAAGTTTAAGAATTAATAAAAACCTTTTGGTCACATGGTACCTCATTTAATCCTCTGGTATGAAGCAGATATATTCATATCATACCCTTAATACATACAAAGAAAGGAGGAAACAGTTAACATTCATTGTACAACTTCATAGGTTTCCTACATCAAACCAAGTGTTTTAAATAATTTTTCTCATTTAATTTCATCACAGCTCCATTATGTGTTATTATTTACAGCTTTTAAACATGAAGAAACAGAAATTAATGTGAGATGATCTGCCCCAGGGATTATGCTAATAATAGAGGCTGGGATTCTAGCTCAGGTCTGTTCAGTGACAAATCCATCAGCCTCCTCTTTTACATAACACTAGCTAGACAACTGGAGAGCTGTGCTAGTCTAGAATATATCTGAATCTCTAGAATGAAGAGAGAAAATGTTTCCTGGAAGATTCTTGCCTACTGGGGCAAGGCTAACAGGAGAGGTAAGGAGGAGTCTGAGAGTATGAAGTGAGGTTCGACCTGGATGCACTGAGATCTGGGGGAGATTTCTGATATGAATCATGCAGCACACTTGGGTAAGAGCTTAAATTGCTTGACATATTAAGACCAGGTTATGTGAGAAATAGTAAAAGGAAATTAGGAAAAACACTTAGAGCTGCAGAATAAGAGCTCGTTAGCATCTGAAGTGTTTTATGCAGAAATGGCCACATTGTTTAGAACAGAAGGAGTACCCTAAACTTCCACAGAGCTAGGTTTCAACAGATCACAGAAGTAACTTTCAGAGAATCTAGTATTCCAACAAGGGAGTTGGTGAGCCTGGAGGTAATGAAAATCCTTGGGCTTTAAAGGTGGCCTGATGTCCCCACATTAAATGAAAGATTCAAATATCTCTAATAAAAGACCAAACTAGACAATTTCTGAGGGGCTTCCAGCACCAAGAATTCATAACATATGACAGCTCGGATGTAAATATTTTATTACAGATGCTGGACAGCAGCATTGAGATGATAAATATTTGATGCAATGAATATGCTAATAATTAGCCTGACCTAATCATTCCTCAATGTACACGTGTCTCAAACCATCGTATGGTACCCACAAATACATACCATTATTGTCAATTAAAAATAAAAAATTTTTAAAAGATGATGTGAACATAACAGACTAAAATAAAATTCTCAGAAGTCATGAAGACATGAATTTCAAAGCCTCCTTCTTTCGTAACCCATGCCGACCAGCCTTCACGTATCAGGTTGTTGTAGGCTTTTCTATGCTATTTTCTAGATTGATAGGGTTTTTCCCACAGTGTCACCCAAATATGCATATGAAATTTTTTACCATCAGGTCTCCTAAACAAGTGATTTGACTATGAAATAATCTTAAATTTTTCACTTAAAAATAGAAGTAAAAAATGGGAAAAAATGGTCTATGTTTTTCACAGTATGCTTACCCATTCAAAATATAATTATTTTTTACACAGTCTATGTATGCAGTGATGTCATCATAGTTCACTGAACCTCAAATTTCTGGGCTCAAGCAATCTTCTTGCCTCAGCATCCTGAGTACCTGGGGCTACAGGCATCCACTACCATGCTCAGCTAATTTTTTTCCTATTTTTAGTAGAGATGGGTCTCACTCTTACTCAGGCTGGACCTCAAGCAATTCTCCAGCCTCAGCTTCCTCAAGTGCTGGGATTACAGGCATGTGCCACCATGTCTGGCCAAAATATAATTATCGAGTCTCTACAATTTGTACAACATAAGTCTTGGTGATCATGAAGATATAAAAATACATATAAGTCAGAATGGCTGCCCTTGAACTTACAAATAATAATGATAATTGTCTTTTGTTATGACCATTACCATAAACTGGTCATTGTGATAGATATCTTACCTTACCACTCCACTGAAACTCAAGCAATCCTTGAGTAGAAGTGTAATTATCCCCATTTTTCAAATAAAGAAACTGAGACTTAGAGAAATTATATATTGCCTGGCATCATGTTACTGGGGAATAGAATTATTCTAACCACATCATTTAATTTGAGAGCTGATTTCACACTGATATACTACCCATCCTCTGCATTATAGTAAATGTGCAACATGCTAAATGGCATTGGAAATAACTCCAAGCACTACTGAAGCTCAGATGAGGAAAACACAGTAACTGAAAAAGACACTACTTGCTAGCTGTTCACAAAACAACAGAGAGCCATCATGCCCTCTTAATATTTGTGACTGCCTGCAATCACATTGGTCCCCATGCTTATAACACCGTGGTAGGTTTATGTGAATGATTTTTACTGGAAATGGTGTTTCCAGATAGAAATTTCTCTTCAAAGCTCATATTGAATAATAGAAAATATTAAAATTTGGCAAGTTAAAGTCAGGTCATATATTACCTCTTTTCCACGTCCCTGAATATGAGTTGGGTCTGGGAATAGAAGTGGAACGGATGCCCTGTGCGAGTTATGTCTGTTCATTAAAGGATTTTCATGAAAACTAGATGGCTTCTCCCCAGATTTCACATAATCTTCTTTAAAATACGGGAAAGGGGGACTGGCTCAGTCTTTCATATTCAAGCCCAAACTCACAGGAAAGATTCTTAGATTTTTAACAGCTTTTATCACATATTTTTTTCATACCTCCACAAACCAGACGGAATCCTGTAATAAAACACCCTGTTTCCTTCAAGTCCTTATATGTCCCCGCATTGGATAAGGCTAAAGAAGCCAAGAGTAGGGAAGACTTTGTTTCTGAGGCTCATCCCTGACACTGTCAAGCTCAGGCCTGTGCCAGCCCTTTGTCCCAAGTGCATGTTTTTCTTTCTTCGTTTTCTTTTTATTTCTTTCTTTTTTTTTTTATTAAATCATAACTGTGTACATTGATGCGTTTATGGGGTTCAGTGTATTGATTTGATCTACAATGTGAAATGCTTACAGTGAACTGATGAACACATCCATCCCAATTATAATCTTTTCTTAATAGTTCTGAAATGTACCATTGCATCATGCACATTAGGTGAGGTCCCCCGGAATACCCTCCCTCCTCCCACTCCCCTCTTCCCTCTACTTTCTGGACTATAGCTTTTCTTTTTTTACCATTTGTATGAATATGTAGGTACTTATACATTGATTTCATAGTAGTATTGAGTACACTGGATACTTTATTGTCCATTCTTGAGATACTTTGCTAAGAAGAATATGTTCCAGCTCCATCCAGGTAAACATAAAAGATGTGAGGTCACCATCTTTTTATGGCTGCATAATATTCCATGGTACACATATAACACATTTGTTAATCCATTCGTGGATCAATGGGTTGTTTCCATGTCTTGGCTATTAGGAATTGGGCTGCAATAAACATTCTGGTGCAAACGTCTTTGTTATGATGAGCTTTTGAGTGAAACACCCACAGACTACTAATGTTAACACCTGCATGTAAATAAATGTATGAACGAATACATTCTTGGCTCCCCTCTCTCACCTCCATGATTTCCAGCCTCCAAGATTTCTTGACAATTCCTTGTGGATTTGCTAAGAAAATTTAATTTTCATCCCACTACTTCTGAAAACAGTTCCTAGAGATCCTGCCCACTTTTCCTCAACAATCTCCTCCATAGTTTGGCCCAACTCTTGGCAGTTAGAATTTCAGGTGTAGATATTTCTGTGGAGAAACTTAGTAAAGTGGAATTAAGGAAAAAAAAAAAAAAGAACCAGTTCTTGTTTCCAGTTCCAGACCTGATTAGATTAGATTTGCGGATTAAAGTGTAAACTAACGTGCGCTCAGTCTGATTCTTCCGTCCGTCCTGTAACTCTCCGCAGAGACTCGCTGTCAGCTCAATGGCCTGGGGGAATCGCTCTGTGCTGACCAACATTGCGCTCCTGGCTTACCCCAGCAGCCCGGGGCTGCGCTTCCTGTTCTTCCTCGCGGTCAGCCTGGTTTATACGTTTATCATCTCTGGGAACGTCCTCATTGTGGTGTCCATTCGCACAGAAGCCCGTCTACACACCCCCATGTACTGTTTCCTGGGCAGCCTCTCCGGGGTAGAAATATGCTACACGGCAGTGGTGGTGCCCCACATCCTGGCCAGCACCCTGCAGTCGGGGAGGACCATCTCCCTGCTGGGCTGCGCCGCCCAGATGGTGTTCTTCATCGGACTGGGCAGCGCTGACTGCTTCCTCTTGGTTGCCATGGCCTACGACCGCTACGTCGCCATTTGCCATCCCTTGCAGTACCCCGTCATCGTGACATCGGCTCTTTGCATGCGCTTGGTTGTGGCCTCTGTGGTCATCGGTTTGTTGCTGTCCTTGCAACTGGCAGCCTTCATCTTTTCTCTGCCATTCTGCAGGTCTCGGGGTATCGAGCATTTCTTTTGTGACGTGCCACCGGTCATGCGTCTTGTCTGTGCCGACAGCCACATCCACGAGCACTCGGTGCTCACGGCGGCCACACTGGCCATCGCTGTGCCCTTCTTCCTCATTGCCGCCTCCTACGCCTGCATAGTAGCCACGGTGCTCAAGATCCGCTCGGCCGCTGGGCGCCGCCGGGCCTTCTCCACCTGCTCCTCGCACCTCACCGTGGTGCTGCTGCAGTACGGCTGCTGTGCCTTCGTGTACCTGCGCCCCAACTCCAGCTACCGCCCCAAGCAGGACCAGTTCATCTCCCTGGTGTACACACTGGGAACCCCACTGCTCAATCCGCTCATCTACACCCTGAGGAACAGTGAGATGAAAGGGGCCATAGGGAGACTTCTAAGCAGGAATTGCCTGTCCCAGAACCTCCAGGACAGGGGAGGGTACCACCTATCAGGCGTAAGTTCGGTTCCAGCCACGTGAACGCCTGTGCAACTAGGATTTCTCTCGGTTGATGTGAAAAGGAATTTTTAAAATAGTACACATTTTGCAGATAATGTTTACATGTGCCAAAGACTTTAAAATGTTTCTAAAATTTGACTCAGTCAATTTTCTTCTGAGAAATAGATGTATATGCAAGTCAGCATCACATAATATAAAGTGGTAAAGTTTAAGATTGTATCCATGTACCTGCTGAAACGAGATGGCTCATTCACTAGATTGAGCTAACAGTAATATAGGGGCTGTCTATGGTGCCTGTGCATAAGGAAACCAGCGAGATGTGGCCATGTCTGGCTGCTCTGTTATTCGATGTAGACATATTTAGCACTGACATACTAGCAATAGCAAGAAGGCATTATCACCCCCTAGGACTAAAAGACAAAAAAGGATGCAGTATTATCTGAGACCAGTTGGAACTAGATCTGAGAAGAGAAACTACAGGAAATGTGGCTTTAGAAATAAAAAAGAACTATGGCCACGCAACGAGAGAACAGGAAGGTACATAGCTCAACCTCTCTCTGCTCAAAACCTTCCATCTCTTTGCTGTGTCTCCCACTGGCCAGACCCAACTGGTAGCAAGAGGGCTGGGGAGACCCAGTGCACTGAAGTTAATCTCTTGGGGTACACTGCAAGGAAGGCAGTCTTTGAGAATTAGGGGTATGGCTCGGCGCCTATAGCTCAACCGGCTAAGGCGCCACCTACACCTAAGGTGGCGGGTTCGAATCCCCAGCCCGGACCCGCCAAACAACAATGACGGCTGCAACCAAAAAATAGCCGGGGGTTGT
>NW_003852604.1:1221112-1222162 GCF_000181295.1 Otolemur garnettii | reverse complement strand
AAAAAAAAAAAAGAGAGACAGAATTAGGGGTATGTAGAACATAACCAGAACAAAGGCTATTTATAATATTATTACATATAAAATTAAATTAATCCAATTTCCTTATAGCAAAGTATTCATTAAGTAATTATTGCATGAAAAAATATTACTTAACCTCAATTTCATGTTTTCAAATGCTGATTATTAATAATAGCTAACACTGACTAAGTACTTACTGTGTACCAGAAACACATATGTAGATTATGATGTATAAATATTTTTATATTCTATTAATCTTTAAAAGTCCTATGAAATAAGGCAATTATCCCCATTTTATACAAATGGAAGAAATTTTCAAAGGACAGATCCGGAGAGTTGAGCCATTATCTGTAGATAATTACGGATTAGGAAACCGGTGGCCAGGAGCATAATTGGGCTATAATGAAAGAACATTCCCGGTGCCAGAGAAGAGGACGCTGACAATGTGCCCAGTTGGATTCAAAATTGCTATGGACTAGTGACTACATTATGGTCTAAATAGGAACTATTACTAATTACAAGATCCTGGATTTTGAGCCTGAATTACAACTTTTATCTTTGAAATTTGTTTTATAGTACCACATATGTGTTGTGGTGATATTCCATGTGCCTTTGAAAAGAATGTATATCCTCTTAAAAATGATAAAGATTTTAAATTATACATGTATAGTTTACCTCAATAAAAAGTAATTAAAAAAATAATGTGTACTCATAGATACTGAATGAAATCAATTAGGTGAAGTTAGCTAATAGTATGGCTCTAATCTTCACTGTCTCTACATATTTTTGTCTTCTTTGCTGTCAGTTACTGATGGAAGTAGGTGAAAGTCCCCAAGAATGAGTGCAGACTTGTCAGTCTCTCCCTTTAGTTCTGACAATTTTTGGTTTTTGTATTTAGAAGCTCTGTTATTAGATGTAAACATATTAGTCTTGTTATATCTCACTGATGAGTTACCCATTTTATCATTAACCAATTCTTTTCTTTTTGCTGGTAATATCCTTTGTCCAAAACTTTCAACATTTTAATTCCAC
>NW_003852604.1:1185717-1219625 GCF_000181295.1 Otolemur garnettii | reverse complement strand
ATCTCACTGATGAGTTACCCATTTTATCATTAACCAATTCTTTTCTTTTTGCTGGTAATATCCTTTGTCCAAAACTTTCAACATTTTAATTCCACTTACAGTCCTTTATGCTCTTATTATCCCAACATCCCCAAAAGTCTCAACCCATTATAGTATCAACTCTCACCTAAATATTGCCAGTCCAGAGTCTCACCTAAATGTCCCAAATCCCATCATCTAAACCATCTAAATCAAGATATAGGTAAGACTCTGCATATAAATTATTCTGGGGCAAAATTCTTCTCCATCTGTGGACTTTTGAACTCAGAAAATAAAATATCCACTTCCAAAATACAATGAGGGAATATGAATAGAATAATGGTTACAGATAGTCTCATTCCAAAGGATAGAAAAAGAAATGGGGAAAAAAAGGAATTATTAATCCCAAGAAATGTTGAAACTAAACAAGGAAAACTCCATTAGTTTTTAAGACCTGGGACTAATCGTCTGCAGCTCATGGTTCTGCCAACTGGGCCAAAGAATCCATCCTCCCTGATTTAAGGAGCCACCCTCCAAGCTCATGGCTCTGTCCTCAGTGTCATCCTTCCTTCTTCAAAAATGATAGCATGTATTTTCAGCTAAATAGTTTCATTAGCCCATATCCTGCTTATATAATTTTAGGAGTCTGACAGCTTTATTTCATTTCTTCTCTTCTCTGTCCCTTTCAATGTAGGCTATCAAAGATTCTACTGATATTATTTTCTTAAAAATCTTGTGGGTTTCCTATGTATGTCATAGGAATTTACTCCATTAGACCAGAGGGTCCTCCATGTATCTTTCCTGAATAATCTCATATTCTTGGCTTCTGCTGAGATTGTTAAGGAAATACACACACCTAATGTCTTCAAATAGTCTCTGTGAGAGTGAATACTTTTTATCCTTCCAAAGCACTAGCATCTTTGGATTTCTCTGCAGAATACACTTTCCTAACAATTTACTTCCTAATTTTAGCATCTTTTTCAATTGAAACAGGCTGGGGATTTCCTGAATTATTAAAGGGGTTCATTATTGTTCTTCCAAAAATCTAAAACACAGCTATCTTGGTGTAGACTTTGGTATCTCGAGTTCATATGTTAGACTCATACTTTGGGAAGCTCCGAGCTTTTATTATATCCTCCTGTCTCATAGGTGTCCTCCAACCCAGCCCCACTTTCTGGGAAAATAAAAGTAGCTACCATGTTCAGTTGCTTTCCTGGACTTATGTTTTCCTTTCATGTATATCCTGGTAAGGAGCTGATATTTCTTCAGTTTTTCAGGGCTTTTAAGATGATTTTTGTGTCTTTTTTTAAATTCTCTGTTATTCATTATCTTAGATAGCATTTAACTTGCCGGTTATATATGTTCATTTATCAATAGCATTTTAAAGACAGTAATTCCTTGTTAGTTACATAATTAAATAAGCGATTACATGGAAGTTTACAGACAGGCAATTTTTAAAAGTTTCATGGGGCCCTGACCCAAATTATCTGAGTTTACATCCTGGCTCTGCCTCTCCATGTCTGTGTGACAGGAGAAAACCACTTAAACTCTGCATTTCCATTTTGTTTGTAATATAATGGATATTACAACACACCTACCTGAAAAGTTCATTTAAAATTTAATTTGCTTTTATCATTCTGAATTTTTTTCAAAGAATTGCTAAATTTATTTAATCTTATCAGAATATAAACATGAGATATATTATTATTACTATTATTATCATTATTTGGGATATGTTGAGAGGGAAGAAAGGAAGAGAATTGGCGAGAAGGTGTCGTACAGACAGGGTTATGAAAGGTGCCTACAGGAACATGTATAAACTGCTCACTTGGAATTTTCTACTGAGTTAATCAAATAGGCTTTACTTCTGCCCCATAGTCAGACTTGAGTGTTTTAGGAGCAACAATGAAAAGGTAAACTTACCTGAGAGAGTTCTTTTACTTTGAGATTTGCCAAAAATATTAGCCTTGTAAGAAGTATTGGGGTGAGAGAACAGCATTTCAGTTTGTAATATTTTTAGTAGGAATAAGTGAAATGAAAGAACTATTCTCCCATTGTACTCCAAAAACACAATGAAATGATTGATGAAAGATATACATTTTTAAAAACACAACTGTGGTTAAAATATTTTTAAAGACCAAGTTAAGTTCATCATAGACATAAAATAATGATAACTCAGAGTTGTTAGTGGAGATTAAAGCTGGGATAGCTACTGGCAAACTGGGATTTCCAGTTTTCTAAAGTGATCCATATGTCAATTAACTGTTGCTAAAAAAAACCAACAATTTCAAAATTTAATGGCTTAAAACAATAACTAATTGTTAATTCTCATGATTCTGTGGTTTGGCTAGATTCAACAGGGTGATTCTTCTGTTCTGTGCTTGCCAAAGTTACTGATGCAGTTGCATCCAGCTGAGAATTACACTGGAGCTGATACATCCAAAATAGCTTCATTCACCAGTCTTGGGTGATGGGTTCTGTCAAAGCCTCTCTCTGTGCATTCAGTAGTCCAGCACAAGCTTCTTGGTATGACTTATGGATAGAGAGATTAAAAGTGAAAGCTACAAACTTTTAAAGCATAGTCTAGCCAGTACTAGAAATTCCCATCCACTTTATTTTGTTGATCAAAGGAAGTCATGAAGACATCCCAAATTCAAGATATGTGTGTTTGGGGAAGAGAGTATATAAACTCTGTCTTTTGATGGGAAGCATGGTGTACGTGTACAGTGATGTGCAAATTTTTGGTATCCACACTTGGAAATGATCAGCCATAGTCATTAGTGGTAGAGTATGAGAACCAGAGTACATACACAAAATTAAGATCTGAATGGTTCTCACTGAGCATAAAGAGTGCTTATATCCAGAAAAATACATTTTCCCTTGAAAGTCAAGAAAGTCACATAAACAGTAAGTCAAGCCATCTAGTGGCTTGGGGCCCATATGTTTCTGAAGACAAAAATCATGATCCCTTAATATATGCTCTGAAGCAGAGACCCCAGGAATATGGGTAAGATAACAGAAAAAAAAACTCATTGAAAACAACCGATAGCTCAAAACAGTGATTTTCGACTAATGTAGTATGACAGGATCTTAGGTGTGCCATGAAAATTAATTAAAAATCATTAATTACATTATTTTCAAAACAAGTTCAAAGCACAGTAAGTATATTCTTTTTTTATTCTTTTTTTTTTTTTTGAGCAACATAATTTAAGTGTGCCATGGAAGTTTCACTATAGGTTCAATTTAAAAGAGATTTAAAAAAATAAAAAAAGTTGAAAGCACTAACTCCAAGGAAAAATAAAACACAAAAACAAAAGTCTTCTGCATTATATGAGCATCCAGACAAAAGTTACAAAGTATTCTTAAAAGTACATTTCCACAAAAGATTCTAAATATTTTACAATAGGAAGCATCCTAAAGGTGGGTGAATAGAGGTGCCCAGCTCTCCCCTCCTCCACAAAGAAATGGGAATCTTTCTAAATTTAGAATATAAATGTTGTATAACAATAACTAAGAAAATGCCATGAAGGTTATGTTAACCAGTTTGGTGAAAATATTTCAAATTATATATAAAACCAGCACACTGTATCCCATGACTGCATTAATGGACAGAGCTATGATTTAATTAATGTACACAGCTATGATTTTATAAATAAATATTTGCTACCTCTCTGGTGGGTAGCAAATAGAGAAAACTGGAATTCAGCAAAGAGGTGACCAAGGCCCTCTTAATCAAAAGACTTTGAGATAGCAGCATGCAGAGGGAAATAAAGTGTCTGGCTAGGAGGAACTCAGAGCTAACAGGCACTCCCCCCTGCAGAAAAAAGGTAAACAAGAGACCTCCAGCAGCCCACATCCCCACCACGGACATCTGCAATTCTAGCCACATGAAAGCCCCAAAGCCTTTGCAAGCCCTGAGCCCTGTATAGGGACTTCACATGACTTAACTATTCCAGAGAGGAAATTTACACTGGGTGCCCCCTACCTCTTGAAACCCAGGGGGCTACAAAATGGCAGAGCCAACAGCAGAAAACGTCCTTCACTGGGATCAAATATCCCTCATATCATCACATCTTTAGGGCCCCACCAACATACCACCACATTCACCCAGAGGGCGGCGGCATCATAGCATGAACTGGACCCAGCAGTGCAGCCACGGCCCTGGCATCTAGTACTCCCTGCGCCACACAAAGTGAGACTCTGTCTCATAAAATAAAAGAATCCAGATAAATAGAAAATAAGACTAAATAATGTCTTCATATTCATTTAACTACATTTTGTATGTACCAAGATCCAGGATGAACTCCTTTGACTGACCATTGATTGCCATTAGACTATAAAGTATAAAGTTGTGTTTACTCAAATGGATTTTAAATTTTGGGGACTTTTATGAATAAATTTTATGTGCTTGTTTTGCTCTCAGTAAAGACCTTTTTACATGCTATGACCTCTTCTTACTCTCCTGACTGTCTTGGCACCTCTCAGATCACGGTCTGTCACCGTTTCAGAGGCCATCTCTGAATGCCTTGTCTAAAGCAGTCATCTGTACCTGCCACGGACAGCTCATCCTTTTTCATTCACATCCTCCCGGTGCCCTCACCATTTTAGTTTTTCTCAGTAGCACTCGCCCTTTCTAACACACTATTAAATGTTCTTATTTTTTATTAATTACTTATTCCATCTCATCCCTCCAAGAATGCAATCTCTATAAGGGCAAAATTTTTGCCTATCTTGAAAACTGATGTATCATCCTAAGCATTGAGAATAGGGCCTGACTTATAGTAGAAATTCAATAAATATTTGTTACATAATGATTAAAGATGTATTGTTGATAGTGGACATGAGTCAGGAGGCTGAATCTGAATATGGTGAAAACTTAATAGTATCAGTGAAGGAAAAGCATGTGATTTTAAGTATATAAGATCAAGATAGATGTCGAGAAGAAGAAACAAAAAAAATAATATGGTTAAGCTAAGAGTCTGGGTGACAGCTATAATTACAAAAAATAAAGCTTTAAGAATTATGAAAGTAACAGCAGAGAGAAAACTTGATCAAAAGACAGAAATAAGTATGATATTGATAGGAAAGTCCTTCATAAATGTTCTGCTTCTCAAGATAAATTCAGTTTATAGAATTTTAGAGCTGGAAAGACCCATGGATTTCATGTAATCCAACACCTTATATCACAGATGAGGAAGCCATGTAAGAGATTCACTGGTTGCCTGAAGTCAACAGCTCAAACCACATGGCAGAACAACAACTGGATCCCAGATCTCAAGATACCTAGACTACTGTTGGATTTGTGCAATACAAGTGTTCCTTGAGGTCAAGCTGGAAGAAACACCTGCCTTCAACCACACTCTTGGGGAAGACATTTCTGGAATGCAACACCATAAATACCTGATGCATCCAGAAAAGGAACAAGGATACCTGAGTAGAATCCCCAGACAACAATGACTACAGTGACCACACACAAGACCTGCTCATCCATTTTGCCTTAGTCAATCAACCCTACTCATTGTTTTCAAATATTTTCTCTAGTTGGGTTCAGCTTAGGAGAAACCATCGGGGAAATTCCTCGTCTTTGGGGACCCATTAATTTTAAAGAGATTTCAGATAGGACACTAAATAATCTGACTACACTAGGCAAGACTGGACTCTGAATAAATACATCAGAATCTATTTTCTATCATTGAGGACATAGGCGTTCTCATTCAGGACTCCAGGTAGGATTATTCCATAGTATCACACTTCCAAAGGACGTCCCTTTCACCCTATTCCACCCTCATCCCAAATTTCTAAGATGTGATTGTCCTCCTGAGTATGCATATATGGAATATTTCTCCATTGTCATCCAGACAGTATGAGGATATCATATATTGTCTACTTTTTCCCTCCAGAAGGTGCTGTACACCACAAAGTTCATGAACCCTAATTCCATTTGCCCTGTAAAAAGAAGATTGCTAAGGCCTCTCTGGTAGAGCTCCCGCAATTATCTACTGCAGAATTCTTAGTATCCCAGCCAACCTAACCTCATTTGTGAATTTCCATAGGTGGCTGATGGACTGAAGCAAATTTCAAAGCGGTAAGAGAACATCTTAAAAGACTTAATTTATTTGCTTTGATTTTGATTTTCTTTATAAAAATAATAAATTTTATAATGCTTTATAATTTGTTTATATGATTAATATTAAATTGTGGACAAGAATGAGTTATCAGAGTATCCACTTTTATAGATACTGAAAAGGGAGCTCTGATAAATGATTGCATTTCCTAACAGCATATGCCTAAAAATGTAAAGCCAGCATGGAATTAAAATCTTCTGCCTTTTCTTTCAATGTTCTTCCATAGGCCCATCCTAAAAAGAAAGGCTTGGAACTCACTTTTTTGAAGCAGCATCATTAAATTCTAGACAATTTAATGGTGTTACATAAGAAAAAATATATTCTGTGGTGAAATAGAGTTGGAAATAATTTGAAGTAAAATTAAGCTAGCTGCTTTACATCAAGACCTCATAAAACACTATTGTGTTGATATGAATTAACATATGAATATCTGATGAAAATTGTGAATGTTTTCCAATTTAACCACAAAAACTTTCATATCTAAGGTTTCATGTAGAATTCATGTTCTAAAGAGCACACTTTAGAAGTGAGTTTCCCAGAGGATGTTTGAATTCCTTTTTTTTTTTTATTAAGTCACATACACCTAGATCATGAATACATTTATGCATATGTGGGGTACAATGTGTTGGGGTTTTTTGTACAATTGGACATGCTTACATCAAACTAATAAATATAGCTTTTGTCTCACTTACTTGATTATTGTGTTAAGACATTTATGTTCTACACTTGATAGATTTGACTTGTACCCTTGCAATATGCTCCATAGGTGTGGTCCTGCCGTTTACCCTCCCTCTATCAAACCTCCCTCCTCCTTTCCCTTCCCCCTCCATTTCTCCCCTTCATCCTGGGCTATAGTTGTGATCTATCTTTCATAAGAATGTTTGAGTAAATATAAGTCTGTTTCATAGAAGTATTGAGTACATTTGAATTCCTTTCTTATGTGGTCACCATGCCTTGTAATTCTCTTAAATCCCTCCACATAGCTAAGCCCAAGACTTAAGATTACAACAGATAATTAATGTTTTCCTCCCTGGCTTACTTGTTGATAAGGCACAGTGGCCTTATGGTTGAGGTGAGAAGAAAATTTTCTGGAAGTTCATAGAAAAGGCACCTATCACTAGTTGGGGAAAGATGAGATCAGTGAGCTCTGAAGATGGAGTAGGTTCTGAAGGAGTGTCCAAGGCAGAGGTTATTTGAAGTACTCAGAGTGAGAGCAATCATGGCAAGGAGTAGAAAGTGGTTCAATAGAGCTAGGGCTGCAAATACGACTAGGAGAGTGAGAAAAGAAACTTACTAGAAGTCAGGCAGTGCACTTAATGAGCCTCACTGTTAATCCTCACAGTAACTCTGCAATATCATAGCCTTTGTAGACAAGACTATACATATATCCTATGATATATCACCATATCGTATCCTTTGTAGACAAAAACCTGAGATTTATAAAGATTCATAACTTAGTCTGTGGTTCTCCATGCAGGAAATGGCAGATCTAGCACTCACACTCTTGAAAGATCAAATATCTCCTAACAGTGTAATTAGCTAAAGAGTGGCACAATGGCCATTACCTTTAGTGGAAATAATCTGAGGCAAGAAAAGTATTGAAGGGTTATTGAATTATTCTACCCAGGACACTGTCTCCCCTACCAGGGTGCACAATAGCATGACTGAGTCTGGGCATTTGTTTCAGCTCCGTGGCCAGAATCATATCAGTGTGTCCTTTGTGCCTGGCTGTTTTCACTCTCTTAACTATGTTGCATAGTTTCTGATGTGGAAAGAGAGAAATAGTGACGACATTGTGTAGATTAGTATCTAATAGAAGGTGGATTCTGGCTTCAGGTATGACAATAACTTAACCATATGCCTTAGGGCAAAGCTTTAATCTCGATGAGTCTCAGTTCTTGCTTGAAGGTTATAGGGAGTAAGACTAAATGCCTCTTGAGTTCCCTCACAGAGGTAGGGATTCTACTTCATATGTATTTCATAGATAGGCACATATTTGACCTATGACTGGGCTTTTCCATGGTTCCATGGCTCCCTAACATTTTCAAGTGTTTCGGTTTTATATGCACAGTGTTTATGTATTAGCAGTGTGTGTACATTACACACCACAAGACTGACCATCAACCATTGAGGGATAACTGGTAGCTAGATGAACTTCTCGATTTTACCTAGTTCAGCAAAGTTACTAGTTCAGCAAAATATATCACTTAACTGCTGTGCTTCTTATTGTCCATTTATCAACTGAGTCCCTCCCACCAAGATCTCTCTTGCTGCACTCAGCAAACAAATGTAAATATTTAACCACTGAACTGAGAAAAGCTCCAATCTTTGTAGGGCAATAATAATTAAATCTCATGATGGAGTTACAGAAGGTGCCACTGAATATTGGCTTTTAAAGGGAGTTTAAAGGATATGAGATTTAACTGTGAATTAATTCGATTTAGTTCAAATGAAATCACATCAATCAGATGTGAACAAGACAGACATCCTTGCCCTTATGTAGCCTAAATATTGCTGTTTTAAATGTTTATCAAACTGGCCTTGTCGGGAGTGGGTGTTTTAAGTGTCAGCTCCCCAAGGAAACAATAGAGGAACCCGGAAGTCAGGTGAATCATATGGGTAGAGAAGATGGAAAGGTTGAGAGTTCCTCTAAGAACAACTTTGGGTGATAAAGTTTTGAATGCCTCATGTCATACAATAAGATGATACAGATCCAAAATATATAAATTTATTTGCACAGAGCTATTTTATTATTTTTTAACTGGCAAATGGAAAACAGTATGGAGATTTCTCAAAAAATTATAAATAAAACAACCGTTATGATCCAGTAATCCCACTACTGGGTATATTATCCAAAAGAAATGAAGTCAGTATGTTGGAGAGATATGAGATCTGACAATTAAGTTTATGAACTTGCCACTGTGAGGTTATGTTGGCAGCACTGTAAAAACAACTCAGTAAGGGTTCATAACCTTGGTATGTCAGTGTCTCACAATGCACCAGCTAATGTGGCATTGTTTATGAGGGAGTTTTTAGTCAGTAAACAAAGAACTATTTTGGAACACCCTCGCTACTCACCTGATTTGGCCCCCAATGACTTTTTTCTTTACCCAAAGATAAAGGAAATATATCAACAGCTCTGATGGCTCTTCCAGAAAAAGAGGTTCAAAATTTGTTTGAAAGGTAGACTAGGCACTGGTGTTAGTGGATAGCTTCCCAAGGGAAGTACTTCCAAGGTGCTGTAGTGATATTCACCAATGAGGTATATAGCATTTTTGCTAGGGCAAGTTCACAAACTTGATTGTTAGACCTCCCATATCTGTACTTCCATATTCATTGCAGCATTCTGCAATCAACTTAAGTATCCATCAACAGATGAAGGGATAAAGAAAATGTGGCATATATGCACAGACAACTTTTAGACATGAAATAAAGAAATGGCCCATGAAAGATTTTTATTAACTTTCAGATGCAGTTAATCCCTCATCCATTAGCCAGATGACACTCTTGAAATGGTCAGATACTCCATTTGTGCCAATAGATGTACTACTTCAGCAAGTGGCCAACATGACTGAATTTAGATGGCAGAATCAGTTAATTCTAGTGGAGAACTGCAGTAAAAGAGAAATGTTCACAAAAATTTTACCCCAAATCTGAAACAATTAACTTAATAGAAATGATATTTATGGTTGCAGTTTATGGAAAGTTGGGGGGAAATGTTCCTATTTAAGTGCAATGTTGATCATTGATGTTCGTGTCTAATAAGACAGAATCACTTTTAAAAGGTTTCCTGAGTCAAAGTCTATCTTCATTTGGTTTTGCCCATACACAGGGTGTACATAAAGTTCATGTGCAATTAAAATAGTTTAATGCAGTAAGCTGTACACACACTTTATATCCACCCTGTATAACTACAACCCTGTCCTGAAATCTCTCATCTGTTTTTTTTCTTCTTCCTATTCTCTTTCACTCTTCATCTTACTGTTTAAGGTTTAGCAGAGCGACTGCTCTAGAGAAAGCTCACTCTCCACTCTGAAAAAGATAAGAACCCAAGAGTAACTATGGAAGGAAAGCATTGTTACAAGAAAAGGGGCAGAAGGGCAGGTGCATTACGTCTCAGAAATACTACATGTTAGAAACTTGTAACCTTCATAAATTTTCTATAAGGGTCCATATTCACAACCTCAGTTCCACATTAGGAAACCAAGTTTCGTCAAGGAATATGCTCATTGTGAAAATTAAATTAGCAAGCAAGAAGAGTAGTTTTCAAATGCAAATCTAGCTACAAAATCCGTGTGATTGACACACTAGTATCCTTCTTTCCTCAGACTAATTGAAATACCAAAGAAAATAAAGAAGACTTTCAATTCATTGTATGATTACAAAACTGCGTATGTTCATTGTAAAATTTTTAAACACAGAAAAGCATGAGCCATAAGCAAAAAGATCCACAAGGCCACCCACCTAGTAATATGCACTGTTAATATTTTGAGGTATGTTCTACTTTTTGTAAATAGATAAAAATTTTTAATTAAAGCATGTCATAATGCTATTGTATAATCTGCTTTTTATGAGTCTTCTCAATCTTATTAAATATTTTTGCACAATGTAATTTTAAACTATTGCACACTGTCCCATCAAATGAATAAACCACAATTAATATGAACAATCTCCTATTATAGATACTTAATTTGATACAATTTTTACCACTATATTAAAAACTGTGATGAACATTCCTGTCAACAATTTTATGCACATGGTTAATTTATAAGAATAAATTCTTAAAACCAATATTGCTAAATCAAAGCATATAGATTTCTGCAAGTCTTTCATTACATTACCTAATTACACTCCACAAATTTTTATAGCAATTCATACTTCCAGTAACATATTTTAGAATATATCTCTCTTTGCATCTTTAATCCAGGAATTATTTTTTCCCATTATCAGTTTGTAAACAGAAAATTATACACCATTTGGTTTAATTTTATATTTATTTGAATACTAATAAAAATAGATTTTTATGGTGTTTTACTTTTTCATTTTTTTAATTCCATCATTTGTATTTTATATTGCATATTTTTAAAATAATTATTCTTGGGGCCGGGTGCGGTGGCTCACACCTGTAATCCTAGCCTCTGGAAAACAAGGCGAGAGGATTGCCTGAGCTCAGGAATTGGAGACCAGTCTGAGCAAGAGTGAAACCCTGTCTCCACTAAAAATAGAAAAATTAGGTGGGCATGGAGGTTGGTGCCTATACTCCCAGCTACTTATGAGTCTGAGGCAGGAGGATTGCTTGAGCCCAGGAGTTTGAGTTTGCTGTGAGCTGGGCTGACATCATGGCACTCTAGCCCAGACAAACTGTTTCAAAAAAAACAGAAAGAAAGGATTATTCTTGGATATACTTCTTTGCTCTCAGCAATATTCGTATTAATTATTTAATGTTAAATTCATATCTTACAGTTTGATTTTTCAAGGCCTATTATTTTACATTACAATTTTACCAGCCCTAATTATGTATTCTGATTAATCACCCAGCAACTGGAATCTTTGTTGAGGGATGTTTTTAATTGTAGTTAGAATCATATATATCCTAAAGCCCTTGTAAATATGAGAAGGTCTTTCTGTTACTTTTTAATATAAATCGCTAAGGACTGAATATAGCATGCTTCCACAACAATCTATTTTCCTTAATACTCTGTAGATATTATTCTATTGTTTCCTTAATTTTTGTATTAAAAATAAAGTTGTAGTCTAACCTGAAAATGCTTAACTTATAGCTAGTTTCCCCTTGCCAGATGCTTAAAAAACTTTCTTATTCTCTTCATTCTTCTGATGCCAAATCTAGTTCTGCTATTGCATTTTTAGCTGCCTTATTTCCTTTTCTTATCTCAGGAAGCTCCCTTTAGTTTTAACCTTATTATATTTAGCTCTTGTCCATTTAAATCCATCTGAGTCCAATAGTTTAGGATCCTGGTTAGAAATTTAGAGACAATATTCAAATGAAAGGAAGTACGTGAAGAGTATGTATTAGAAAATTGAAATAAAGGTACTTGCCTAGTTTTATATGGAGTCAAACAACTGAATTCAAAGTGAACAACTCATGAATAGCTCATAACATAGCCATACAATGGGATACTGTAAAGAAATGGGAGAAAAAGCGGAGTATGGCTACAAAGAACAGCAAGAATAATCTTTGCGGACATGATGGTGAATCCGGTTACACTAAAGTACATCCTTTGTCATTTCATCTATACAGTGAAACACAGTTAAACTAGTCTGCAAGTATAAAAGTCAGAATCAATGTGATGACTTTCTTGAGGGATAAAGACTGATAAGACACAAGGACACTTGTAGGTTTCTGTTCTATTCCTTAATCTTGGTCGTGATTATTGACTATGTTAAAAAAAAAAAAAGAAATAGGTGAAGCTGTAGTTCAGGATTTGTGAATTTCTCTGTTATATTTCAATGAGAATGTTTACCAAGAAAGTAAACAATACATGCACTTAACTGATTTTAAAACATGTACAACCCTACCAATTCTTTAATTAAATGCAAGCAAAAGTTAGTTCTCTTCAATTGGATTAAAAATACCAGAGTAAAATAATAATGATAATAAGATCTACATGTCTTGTCCCCAGGAACATTCACAGTTAAAGTCTAGTCCCTTCATGAAGATTCCCACGGAAAAATATATTCTGTTGTCAACTCATTCACAATATGAATATTGGATGCTGGATACTGACTGGGTCATTCTAAATCAGATTTAAAATCCCTGCTTTTACTCAAACAGTAAAGTGAATCAACAAATAAGGGCTCAGCACTTTCTCCGCTTCTTTTGCAGAAGGCATGTTTGCCTGGACACCTGTCCTCAACCACTCCGGCCCCACCGACTTCGTGTTCCGCGTGTTCACCACAGTCCCCGAATTCCAGGCCCTTCTCTTCCTCCTCTTCCTCCTCCTCTATTTGCTGATCCTTTGTGGCAACACAGCCATCATCTGCGTGGTGTGCACACACACCTCCCTCCGCACCCCCATGTACTTCTTCCTGTCCAATCTCTCTTTCCTGGAGATCTGCTACACCACCGTCGTGGTGCCCTTGATGCTTTCCAACATTCTGGGAGCCCAGAAGCCCATTCCGCTGGCCGGATGTGGGGCCCAAATGTTCTTCTTTGTTACCCTTGGCAGCACAGACTGTTTTCTCTTGGCAGTCATGGCCTATGACCGCTATGTGGCCGTCTGCCACCCGCTGCACTACACCCTCATCATGACCCAGAAGCTGTGTGTGCAGATGGTGGTCGGCGCCCTGGGCCTGGCGCTCTCCCTCTCCCTGCAGCTCACCGCCTTGATCTTCACGCTGCCCTTCTGCGGGCACCGCCGAGAAATCAACCACTTCCTCTGCGACGTGCCTCCGGTCCTGCGCCTGGCCTGTGCTGACATCCGCGTGCACCAGGCCGTCCTCTACGTCGTGGGCATCCTCGTGCTGACTGTCCCCTTCCTGCTTATCTGTGTCTCCTACGTGTTCATCACCTTGGCCATCCTGCGCATCCGCTCGGCCGAGGGCCGCCACCGGGCCTTCTCCACCTGCTCCTCGCACCTCACGGTGGTCTTGCTGCAGTACGGCTGCTGCAGCCTGGTCTACCTGCGCCCCCAATCCAGCACCTCCGAGGATGAGGACCGCCAAATCGCCTTGGTCTACACTTTCGTCACCCCCTTACTGAACCCCTTGATTTACACCCTTAGGAACAAGGACGTCAAAGGTGCTCTCAGGAATGCCATCATCAGTAAAGCAGCCTCTGGCGTCGATTGAAGCCTTAGGGAAACTGGGGCGTCCGTCTGTTGTGTCAATGAACTCCACAGGACAAATGGAGTCTTTACTTTCCCACGCTTTGCATCTGATATTTATTTGGGAGGCATATTTGCTCAACGTCCACAATCTGCTCTCATTTTCCTGAAGTGCTTTAATAAGGTTTGAAAATTTGAACAAAACTCTCGACGTCTTTTCAGCCTCTTCAGCCTCCTTTACTTTAAGGACCTGCCCCTCACCTCATGGATGGCAATTGCTCCTTCAGGAAGCTCCGACAGGCGGTGAAGAAAGGCTGATGGCCTTAGGCAAGTTGCCACCTGAAGAGACAGTGAGGTTAGTTTATTCTGCAAAAGGTGCCTTAAGTAAGGAATGTTCAGAAGGACATATTTAACTCAAAGAAATAGCTTGTATTATTGTTTCGGATGTCGGCATATGGCAAACCATAGCTTACTGAATGCATAGATTTCCTTCACGCCATACCTCCCACTGGTTGCCTTCATTTTCTTTCGTTCATGACAGGGAGGGGACAGGAATTTGCTTTCATTGACTAAGCACCTGCTATGTGCTGGCTGCGCTAGTGCGGAGAACTCGAGCTGATGGATGTCAGCACTGCCTGTATGAGCCGTTGGTGCTGGTGGCTCTCCCACCTGCCTCCCCACCTGCCGGGCCTTCATAATGACTGCTGCTCCCAGATGCGCTCAGCAGGTGGTGCTAAAGTTCCTCCCACCTGGCACAGTCCTGGGGCAGCCTGTCTGTTAGAGCTTCATGTACCTGTGTCTCAAGTCTAAATAAACCCTCAAGTGGAATCCGCTCCCCTCTCTGGTGTTCGCAGCAGACACCAGAACGCTCAACCTTCCCATTTACACCCTGAGAAACGCAGAGGTGCAGAGGGCTCTAGGGACAATTCTTACCAGAATTACCTCTCCTAGAACAGCTGCGGGGTGGGGGGTGGGGGGTACAACCCATCTGCAAAGGGTCTGATTTTAGTCAGCAACTACAAGAAGACAAAGTATCTGCCAGTGGGAATTAAAACTGGCCTAAGACATCAGTATGGACTTTTTAGATGCCAGATGGCTTAAGTTTACCAAAAGCCTTGAAAATGTTCTGTTCTTTAATTTTAGAATTCTTATTCTAAAAAATAAACCTCAGAAAATTAATGGGGTCAAACAAAACTGAAAATATAAGGTTATTCCTTACAGTAACAGTATGAGAAGTGATTAAAATCTAATTTCCAACAATATTAGCAACAGAAATATGGCAGACTTAAAAATCTCATCTAAAATAATATTTCATAATAAAGAACAGTGTTATTATTATACTTGTAAATGATAAAATAAAGATGTGAACCTGTATTTATTGTAGGATTCCAATTTTATGAAAATACACATGCCTAATGATCCATAGAAATACTCTAAAAAGTTAACAATTGTTATCTGTGATTTGTACACTTATGAATAATCATTTTTATTTTCTTTATTTACTTATGCATTGTCTATGTTTTCCAAAATAAAACAATATTCTTCTTACAGTCAGAAAAACAATAATTTCTAAAAGGAATCGAGGTTCATGTGGATTTATTTGGCACATAAACCTCCCATCAGATAAGAATATTTTTATTTTTTGGTTACTCCTTTTTCTCTTTAAAATTGCTTTGGATACTTTTAATTTTTAAGCCGATTTTATGGGGCTAAGGAGAAAAACTACAAAATGTGACTTATTCTGGGAACAGTCATGAATTAACAATACACTAGGAATATCTTCCGTCCTTGTACAGTAGTCCTCTCTTATCCCAAGGGAATATGTTCCAAGACCCTCAGTGGATGCCTGAAACCATGGATAGCACCACACCCTCCATATACTGTTTTTTACTACCCATACATTTTATGATAAATTTAATTTATAAATTAGTAACAGTAAGAAATTAACAAAAGGACCTAATACAGGTAATCCCCAAGTTACAAACATCCAACTTACATACAACTTGCTCTTATGAACAGAGGCTATTATAGGTAACAGGCAAATGCACCTATTCTGACTTACATACAAATTCAACTTAAGAATAAACCTTCAGAACCTATCTCATTCATAACCCAAGGACTGGCTGTAATAAAATAGAACAATTATAATGATATACTGGAATAAAAGTTATTTTAATGTGGTCCTTCTGTCTCTCTCTCTATTTTATTGTTCTCTCCTCACCCTTCTCATGATGATGTAAGATGATAAAATGCCTACTGATGAGATGAGGGGAATGACATAGGCATTGTGACAGTGTTCAGCTACTATTGACCTTCTGATAATATGGGAGAAGGAGAATCACCTGCTTTAGGTACTCCCGGATCACTGTGATGATGCTGAAGGTTGGCTGTCAGGAGCAGATGATGTTGATGACTAATAGGTGGTTTGAGGTGGTGTGTGTGGGGGGGGGTACTTTAAATGCTGAAGGAGAGAAACTAAACTCTCTGATTTTTTTTTTTATGCAGTTTTTGGCTAGGGCTGGGTTTGAACCCACCACCTCCAGCTTATGGGGCCGGCGCCCTACTCCTTTGAGCCACAGGCGCCGCCCAAACTCCCTGCTTAATAGGTTGCTTATCAACCCATCAAAACCTAGTCAGCACATAATGAATCAATTAATTGTACACGTTCTCCTAGGCAGAGTCTGGAATACCAAAAAGAAAGGAAGTTTGTGTTTTTCCACACTTTCCTTCATTCTTTATATAATGTCACAAATTATACAGAAAATAAACTTAAGCGGAAAGGGTAAAATGCTACCTTGTTGAAAAGAAGGCCCTAAAGGTTTGATTAATCCTTTCGATGTGAATTACTGGGCTCTCCGATTTACCTTCCTGTACATCTTCTAGGTGACTAGAATTAGCTCCTCTTTCTTCTGTCTTCTTTTATCGTATTTATTTTTTATTGTCTGTTATTATGGGTATAGGTGATGTTTCGATACAGGCATTCAAGGTGAATTAATCCATCACCTCCGGCATTTTAATCTTTCTTTGTATAAAGAACATTTTAGTTATTTCAAAGTATACCCTAACATTGTTGTATAATCAAACATCGTTCATTCTAACTATCTAACTATATTTTTACACCCATTAACCACTTTATCACCCCCTCCCTGCTACCCTTCCTAGCCTCTGGTAACCATCATTCTATTCTCTGTCTCCATGAAGTCAACTTTTAAAAATATTTAGCTCTCATATATGAGGTTTGATTTTCTGTGCTTGTTTTATTTCACTTGACATAAATGTTCTGTAGTTCCACCCATGTTGTTTCAAATGACAAAATATCATTCTTTTTACAGCTGGATATTATTCCATGGTCTATATGACCCACATTTTCTTTATCCATTTATCCATTGTTGGAAACTAGGTTGATTCCACATCTTCACTATTGTGAATAGTGCTCCAATAAATATGGGAGTGAAAATATCTTTTTTCAATATATTGAATTTCCTTCCTTTATAAAGATATATACTTAGCAAGGGGATTTCTGGGTCATATGGTAGTTCTATTTTCAGTTTAGTTAGAAACCATTCTATACCATTTTCCATTCTGGTTTCACTAATTTACATTTCCATTCAATAGTGTGCAAGCATTCCCCTTATCCACTTCCTTATCAGCATTCATTATTGTGGGTCATTTTTTAAAATTTATTTTATAGGGCTTTTTTCTATTTTAGGTCAATATGAGGGTACAAACAACCAGGTCACAATATTTGAATTTGTTAGGTAGAGTCCCTCTTGTACTCGTGTTCTGCACCCAGCAAGTGAGCCATACACGCCTACGTTGTGTCCCTTAAGTGGAGCACCCCAACCCCCCTTCCACAATTCTTCCCCCCTCCATTGCCCTTTCCCCCATTGCCAATTCTCTTTGAATTGAATTGAGTTTTACTACTACATAGGTGTGAATTAGATCTTCTACTGGCTTCATGTTAGTATTGAGTACGTTGGATGCTTGCTTTTCCATTCTAGTGATACTTTACTAAGAAGAATGTGTTTCAATTCTACCCAGGTTAATGCATAAGATTTAAAGTCACCATCTTTTTATGGCTGAATAGTATTCCGAGGTATACATATACCACACTTTGTTAACCCATTCCTGAGTTGATGGGCATTTAGGTTGTTTGCACATCTTGGCGATTGTAAATTGAGCTGTGATAAACAATCTAATGCAAATGTCTTTACGATAAAATGATTTTTTTCCTTCTGAGTACATGCCAAGTAGTGGGGTTGAAGGATCAAATGGAGGGTCTAATTTGAGGATTCTCCATACTTCTTTCCAAAGAAGCTGTATGAGTTTGCAGTCCCACCAACAATGGAAAAGTGTTTCCCTCTTTCCACAGCCACACCAGCATCTGCAGCTTTGGGACTTTTTCTTACTGGGGTTAGGTGATATCCCAAGGTGATTTGCATTTCTCTGATGATTAGGGATGATGAGGATTTTTCATCTGTTTGTTAGCCATTCATCTTTTTTTCTCAGAGAAGGTTCTGTTCATGTCTCTTGCCCAGTGATAGATGTAATTGTTTGCTCTTGTTTGTTGATTAATTTGAGTTCTCTATAGATCCCCGTTATCAAACCTTTGTCAAATTCATAACATGCAAATATCTTTTCCAATTCTGAAAGTTGTCTATTTGCTTTGATTATTGGGTCCTTAGCTGTGCAATTGCCTATCTTTTATAAAAAAAGAAAACAGACATTATAACTAGGGTGAGATGATACCTCATTGTAGTTTGGGGGGGTTTTTTGTTTTGTTTTGTTTGAGACAGAGCCTCAAGCTGTCCCCCTGGGTAGAGTGCTGTGGCATCACAGCTCACAGCAACCTCCAACTCCTGGGCTCAAGTGAGTCTCCTGCCTCCGCCTCCCAAGTAGCTGGGACCACAGGTGCCCGCCATAATGCCAGGCTATTTTTTGGTTGCAGCCATCATTGTTGTTTGGCGGGTCCTGGCAAGATTTGAACCCGCCACCCTAGGTGTATGTGGCTGGCACCCTAGCCACCTGAGCCACAGGTGCCGAGCCATCCTCATTGTAGCTTTGATTCGCATCTCTCTGATGGCTAATGATGCTCAGCATTTTTTCATATACCTGTTGGCCATTTGTATGTCTTCTTTTGAGAATATCTATTCAGATACCTTGCCCATTCTTCTTAGTTTTCTCTTCATACTGATGTGAGTATACAAATGTTTAGGCTACACTGTTTTCATTTCTAAGAAAATTCAAGTTGTAGTTGAGCCCTTCACCCAGGGGATGTGCTCAATACCCTTACATTGGTGCTCATTAGGTGAGAACTTGCCAATCACCTGCCCTCTTCCCCTTCCCTCCTTCCCTCTCCCCCCCTTCACTAGAATGTACTTGAGTTTTCCTTTCATGTGGGTGTGTGGTTGTTTATACACTGGTTTCATATTAGTACTGAGTACACTGGATACTTGCTCTTCCATTCTTGCGATACTTTACTAAGAAGAACGTGTTTCGACTCCACCCCAGTAAATACAAAAGATGCAAAGTCTTATGCCTTTGCCCATTTTTTATTTGGATTATTTGATTTACTCCTGTCAAGTTGTTGGCACTCCTTACGTATTCTAGTTATTAATCCCTTGTCAGATGGGTAGTTTCTTCCATTCTGTGTATTCTCTCTTCATTAGATTGATCGTTTTCCTTTTTGTACAGAGCTTTTTAGCGTGATATGATCCCATTTGTCCAATTTTGTTTGGGTTGCCTGTGTTTTGGGGGCATTACTCAAAATGTTCTTGCCCAGACCAGTGTCCTAAAGTGTTACCCAAAAGTCACCATACACATGGAAAATGGGAAACTGTAGCTAAAAGTACCCTGATTTACAAAATATTCATTAATCTTTTATTTTACAAAATACTTACAAAGTATTCTCTATATGTTGGTCACTTTTTCTGCATACACACGAAGTCTTCCCTCCCACTCATGGTGAACACATCCGGACATATCTTTTACTGTAAATTTCCCTATATATGGCGGCTTTGGGGGATGCCTTGTATTTGCTTTATACATCTGGGTACTCCAGTGTTCAATGCATATACATTGAGAATTGTTATATCCTCTTGCTGAATTGACCCTTTATTATTTTAAACTCAAATTCTGAGGAAAAAGAAAGTAGTTGAGAAATGAAGAAAATGTGGAAAATATTAGAATTCTCCTATAAGAATTAAAGAATAAGAAACAATGTAGAGATTTCACTGGTGCAGAGGAACGCACTCACTTTCAGGGTAAAGCAGGAGGAGAAAATGATGACACACAGTACCAAAGGGCATGCTGTCATTTCTGGAACCAGGACAAGAGCTTTAGGAGAACCAGGAGAAGCCATTATGATCTAATCAGTCAGTATCACTTCTGGCTGTTTCTGTGTATATTCACGGCCCTGTCTGCTGCTAGCTGTGAGTCATTCTTGTAAGTAAAATAAGAATTGATAGGTTTATATGCCAAGAACACTTTTACAAATTCTACCAGTGGTGTTCCAAGAAATAAGAAGTTTTGGAAACAAGTAAGTTAAATATAAGCAAATAAGTCAAAAATTGGCATTTTGACCTGTGATTCTGTGCAGTACTATTAATCTTCCTAGGAAAACTAAATGTTTGGTTATTCAAATACTACCTAATAACTTTACAGTTTTTATTTCAGATGTTTCTTAGTGGGAGCTCACAGACTACGGGAAAAATGGATACCAAACAAGTATAAATCAGTATTACTGTTTTTCTATACTAAAATACATATACCATTGGTTTTGGGGGTTTTTTGTTTGTTTGTTTGTTTCTTTTTTTGAGACAAAGTCTCATTTTGTTACCCTCAGGAGAGTGCTGTAGCTTCATAGCTCATAGTAACCTCAAACTCTTGGGAGCAAGCGATTCTCTTATCTCAGCCTCCTGAGTAGCTGGGACTACAGGTGCTTGCCACAACACCTGGCTGTTTTTTAGAAATGGGGACTCACACTTGCTCAAGCTGGTCTTGAACCTGTGAGCTCAGACAATCCACCTGCCTTGGCCTCCCAGAATGCTAGGATTACACATCATTGGTATTTCCTCAATCAACCAAGAGAAGAATAACATATGCAAGAAAACTCTGGTACAAGGTAGGCCAAATATCTACCTGGAGATAAATAAGTACTTCTGTATGTTCTCTGAGAAGGATATATATTTCTTTTCTTTTTTTTCCAGTTTTTTTTTGGCTGGGGTTGGGTTTGAACCTGTCACCTCCGGCATATGGGGCTGGCGCCCTACTCGTTTGAGCCACAGGCACTGCCCAAAGATTTTTATATTTCTTTAAATGACTAAGGATCTCTTCTTAGGAACTTGGGTTCCAAATGTCTAAATTTCATCAACAGTTCCTCTAGTTATACGTGAGTTCTTCTTACTGGCATGTTCTGTCAAGGATCCTTTTATTTTTGAGAATCTGCCATGTATCTGGACTTTCCTCACGGCAGTGACTGTGTATTAACTTTGTATTTGACTGTATCTGAGGGAAGGCAGCTTCACTGTGGATGCTATTATATTATAGGCAGGAGCATCCCTGGCTCTCTTCTGTCTCCCAGCTTCTGCTTCCATGATCCCAACAGAGATTTAACATCTGAACCTTCACCTATCTGGGAAAAAAAATGATAAGGCAGAAAAAGATTTTCCATTGGGGCAGCATCTGTGGCTCAGTGAGTAGGGCGCCGACCCCATATACCGAGGGTGGCGGGTTCAAACCTAGTGCCAGCCAAACTGCAACAAAAAAATAGCCAGGTGTTATGGCGGGTGTCTGTGGTCCCAGCTACTTGGGAGGCTGAGGCAAGAGAATCGCCTAAGCCCAGGAGTTGGAGGTTGCTGTGAGCTGTGACGCTATGGCACTGTACCAAGGGCTATAAAGTGAGACTCTGTCTCTAAAAAAAAAAGATTTTCCATTGACTCTGACATGATAACAAAGTCAAATTCCACCTGAAGCAAAATGAAGAAACTAGTGAGCTTGGTTTCTTTTTACTAGGATTTTAATTGAAGTGTAAATAACATAAAATCAATGTACATCTTAACTGTTTCTGTTCGAGATACTTGGAAAATGGTATCCAATAATGAAATATATTCATCTCCCCAGAAATTCCCTGTGGGTCTCTTTCCAATCAATTTTCCCTGTTGCATCACCAACCTGTTTGGATTTCCACAACAAAGATGAGTTTGCCCATCTAGGAGTCCCATGGACATGAACTCATCCAGGATGTGTTCGTTTCACTCTTACTTCTTCCACTTAACATCATGTTTCTGAGATTCATACAGGTTGTTCTGTGTTTCAGTTAATTCTTTTTATTACACTGTAAGAATATACCAAAATTTGTTAATTAATCCAGGTTCTTTATTTAGTATGAGCTTAGTTTTAATGTCCGCTCTCTCCTCTTTTTTCATGTTTAACACCTAAAATAGCTGCTTATCGTTGGAAGGTTTTTTTCTTACTGACTCCCATATTTCAGTTCCTCCCCATTCCTATCCCTTACTATCTCAGAGCCTAAAACCCCTATGTCCCAACCAAGCCTTTCTAGATACATTGTTATCTGGCCCCTTGCTGAGTTTATTGGTATTTATCTCAGTCAACTAAGAGAAGAAGCTAGGACTATCGAGCTCCTAAATTCTACTCCCTAAGATGCTGACCTTATAAAAAAGGACAAGCTAATATTTATTGAACTACTAACTATGTGCCAGAGACCAAGTTAAATGTTTTACAAACAATCTCCAGCTTATTGATGCAGAAACAGGAGTTATGTCACAAGCCCAGGGTCATACAGACAATAAGTGGCAAGCCCAGAATTCAAACTCAGTTCTGTCTCACCTCCTACACTTCTGCTCCATCAGCCTGCCTCCGGAGAACACCACAGTAGGACCCATTTCATATGAGTTTGCATTTTGGGCCTGTCAAGTTATCATCAACTGATGAATTAACAAATCAGCCATCACTCTTGTGATCAGTTTATTTATTTGTACAATAAGTATCATTCCAGTTAATCTTTTTGGTGCCCTCCAGCTCTAGAATCTTGACTCTGTTCACAGAATCACTTTAAATTGTATACTTTGTGAGTGATTAAGAAGTATCTGGTAATGAATTGGTAAATGCAAGTGTAAACACTTCATCCTGACATCAAAGCAGAGTTATTTTCAAAAGAAGATAGACAAATGGCCAACAAAGATATGAAAAATATTTAACATCACTAATCAGGGAAATACAAATTAAAACAACAATGAGATACCACCTCACCCCTATAAGAATGACTGGTTTTTAAACATTTAAAAATATTAATGTCAGCATGGATGGTAAAAAGGAACATTTATACCTGTTGGTAGGACTGTAAATTAGTACAACCTCTATGAAAAAAGGTTTATAAATGCCTCAAAGAACTAAAATTAGACCTACGATTCAATCCAGCAATCCTACTACTGGACATCTATCCAAAAGAAAAAAATCATTATACCAAAAAGACACTTGCACCTGAATATTTATCACAGCACAGTTCACAATAGCAAAGATATGGAATCAACCTACGTGTTCATCAATTCATGAGTTGATAAAGAAAATATGGTATATATGACATGGAATACTCTTCAGCCATACACAAGAATGAAAAAATGTTTCCAGCAACTCAGGTAGAACTGGAGAACATTAACCTAAGTGAAGTATCTCAGGAATGGAAAAACAATCACCCCACCTTCTCACTAATAAGTGGGAGTGGGAGCTAAATGATGGTGCAATGAAATTCCTCTATACACTTTAAAAACCTCCCCTCACTTCATTTTGGGGTCGCCCTTCCCCCAGCTACCCTGTAGGGTGGAGTGACTCAGGCATATGCTTGCAAATAAAGCACTTCATTGTCTTTGCATGTGTGTGGTGGTCTCTCAGTGGCGATTTTGGTCCCAACAATGGGTTCATATGGTCATAAAGTGGTGCAAACCGTAAAGGACACTGGAAGCTAAGAAGAGGAGGGGAAGTGCAGGATCAAAAACTTACCTATCTGGTCCAATGTACACTCCTCCAAAGACAGGCACACTGAAAGCCCTGACCTCAGCATTCATCCATGTAACAAAAACACTTGTACCCTGTGATATTTTGAAGTAACATTTACAAATTTAAATTAATAATAAATTAAGGCCTGCCAAGATTATGCCCCATGTTACCTTTGAAAGTTTTTTCTTACTTCTCTATATGAATTTAAACCTCAGCAAAGCTGGTGTTTTTAAAGAACCCAGAACACATCATACGTAGTTCATTACCTGGCACCTGGTCATACCACCACCTGCTTCAAAAACCCTCTCTGATTATCCCCACTTACATAAAACCTACATATTTTTAAAGTAGGGCTCAAAGTCTCTAATCACTAGGGAAATTCAAATCAAAACCACAATGAAATATCACCTAACTCCAATAAGAATGGCTCATATTAAAAATTCCCGAAATAGCAAATGTTGGCATGGATGCAAAGAGAAAGGAATCCTTATACACTGTTGCTGGGACTGCAAACCAGTACAACCTCTATGGAAAATCGTGTGGATATACCTCAAAGAACTTAAAGTAGACATACCAATTTATCCTGGAATCCCAGTGCTTGGTGTATACCCAAAGGAAAAGGGTATATTACATTAAATAAGGGTATATTTATTAAAATGACTCCTGCACACGAATTTTATAGCAGCACAATTTACAATTGCAATGATATGGGAACAACCCAAGTGTTTACCAACATATGAATGGATTAATAAATTGTGGTATATTCATGCCATGGAGTACTACTCAGCCATAAAAAAGTGACAATCTAGTATCTTTTTGGACAATGTGGAGGGAACTAGAAACCATTCTTTTAAGTGAGACACCACAAAATGGAGAAACAAACGCATGTACTCAATACCAAATTGGAACAAATCTATCAATACTTAAGTACACACATGGAAGTAAATCTCAATGAAAATCAAGCCTGGGGGAGGGTGGAGGAGGGAATGGGTAAATTCATACCTATTGGGTACAGTGTAAGCTCTCTGGGTGAAGGGCACACTTACTTGTATAACTCTGACTTAGTCTGCACAAAAACAAAGTGTGTAAACAAAATATGTGTCCCCCTAATATTCTGAATTATTTAAGTCAAAAAACCAAAGAAGTATTAATTTCTTTAAAAAAGTAGATATGATCACAGGTTTGAGACTAGCCTGAGCAAGAGTAAGACTCCACCTCTAAAAATAGCTGGACTTGGTGGGCAACTATAGTCCCAGCTACTCAGGAGGCTAAGGCAAGGGAATCTCTGGAGCCCAAGAGCCTGAGGTGGCTGTGACCTATGATATCACAGCACTCTACCAAGGGCAACAAAGTGAGAGTCTGTCTAAAAAAAAAAGTAGATATGACCGTACCAATATCAGATGTAGTAGAATTCATAGTAACAATATTAAAGAGAATTAAGAAGACTATTTCATATTAATAAAAGTTATAATAAACTAACAATATGTTCGCTGTGATTAGCTCTAGCATATGCATAACAACCAAGCAAGAACATTATTACCCGAAAGAAAATTAATAGCCAATCTGACTTATGCAAAAACCTTACATAAATATTACTTAGCTAAATTTGACAGTGTAGCAAATGAGTAATACACTATGTCCAAATTAGATATTTGAAGCACAAGTTGGTATAACATTAGAAAGTCAATTAATGTAAGTAACTATTCATTAATAAATAAGAGGAAAATATCTAATAATCTCAATAGGCATTATAAAGGCATTTTATGAAATTCAGTATGTATTCTAAGTATAATCAAATATGCTTTTAACAATAGAATTCCAGGCCAAACAGATATACACATTATCCCTCACTTATACAGCATTTAGCTGGAAACACTATCCAAATAATAAATAAAAAACAGACAAGAAATGGAAACATAAGAAATGAAGAATGAAATTATCATTTCACCTATGTTATTATTTTTCTCAGCAAAAACTGAAAAACTCAAAGTTGAACTATTAAGCTAATAAAAGAGTTTAGTAGGGCAGCATCATAACAGCGAATAAACTAATTTAGTTTCCCTACATATCTGCAAATAAATTTAGCAAGAAACATCATAAAGCATTCAAGAATAACTTAATATATATGTTAAAAATAAAAAGAAAGAAAACTAGTCTCATTATAACATAGAAATTACGAAGACATGAACAAGTAAATGGAGGGACATTAGGTGGGAAAATTTACAATTGTAAATCATTTTATCAAATTCCTGTATAGATCCAATTCTATTCCAATCCAAATCTTGAGCTGATTTTATTTTAATTTTTTGAAGGTAATGCTAAATTTCATTTAAAAGTTTAATTGCACAACAATAACCAAATAAATTTTTAAATGAGACAAAAATAGGTGGAATAGGTTGACAATATTATAATAAAATTTATTATAAGCTGTAAGGTATAGGAGCCAGAAATGAAAAATTTTAAAAAGGAACAAAAGACGATGTCTACAAATAGAGCTATTCATGAAAATTTAGTGTTTGATAAAAATAACATTTTCTACCCATGAGAAAAGGATGAATTATTCAATAAATGACAGTGAATCCTAACTATATTTATGATCGTAACACAAATGAATAGCCATAAAATTTCTAGAGGAAATGAAAGACAGCTCTATTATCATCTTAGGATGATGGTGATCATTCTGTGAATGGTACCTACTGAATATGCACAAAGAAAAAGGTTAAGAGCTCTAACTATATCAAACTAATTATGAGAAAGACATAATTTTTTTTTCCAGTTTTTGGCTGGGGCTAGGCTTGAACCCGCCACCTCTGGCATATGGGGCTGGCACCCTACTCCTTTGAGCCACAGGTGCCACCCAAGAAAGACATAATTTTTAAGAACACCTAAATAATAAAAAACAAGAGAAAATAGAAGTGTGTGTATATATAAGCAACAAAGGATTAACATCCATAATAAACAATTATTTACAAATAATATAAAACATAACCTATATGTTTATAGGTTATGTTTTATAAAATAAAATAGTCAAAGGATAAGAACAGATAATCCACAGAAAATAAAATATAGACTCGTAAGCCCACCAATAACTAAATAAATTGGAATTTTTTATGAATGTGATCATTTTTAGCCCATCAGACTGTAAAAGTTAACCTGGTTCTGTTTTAATAGATAAAAACATAGGGAACTTGGTTGTATTTAGAATAGATAAAAATGTAGAGAACTAAAGGCTACCAAGTGCTAGAATTGTAAATTTGGTAAAGTATTTTTGAAGGCCAGTTTGGAAATATCTATTTAAAATTTAACATTCCTGATCTTTTGACCCAGCAATATTACTTTTACTACCTATTCTACAGAAATATTTGTACAAGTGCATAAAGATATAGAGGACCATTTTAATTCTCTATTATTTATCACTGGGAAATTTAGAAGCAAACTGACAGTGCTTTAATACGAGAATAATTAAAGATGTTTATCTATGGGTATCATATTAGTATTGATAACTATATGTCCACATGAGAAAAAAACGCAATTAAATTCAAGTGGGAAGGGAGAGAAAGGAGAGGAAAGAGGAGGGAGGGACAGGGATTGGTAAATTCTCACCTAACGGTCACAATGTAAGGGTATACAGCACATACCCTGGGTGAAGGGTTCGGCTACAACTTGGACTTTACCTAATAAATGCAAACAATGTAACCTAATTGTTTGTACCCTCTTATTAATCTGAATTTTTTTAAAAAAGAATAATTAAAGACATTATTGCACATTATGCAGCCATTAAAAAATCAGGTAGATCTATATGTACTCCTATAGAAAGTTATCCTCAGTGGCCCACAGGAGCAAGGAGATTCGCAAATGTAGTGAGCAGTAAGCATATTGTACCATAGCATGGAGGAGTTTTCACTTATCACTGACATTGCTAGCATTGTAGATGCATAGTGGTAATAAAAGGCAGAATAGTTTTTAGTCAATTTTATTACCTTTTAAGTTCTCCAGGATAATGTATCCCCCTCCTGTCTGCACTTGGAATATTCTGCTCCCCCCACTTATACCAAATCTTGGTAAGTGCCATTACTGCTCACCAAGGTCCAGAAGGTGTGCCAGTTGCAGAGCATAAGACAGCAAGAATAATCTGAACTTTCCAGATATCTTTGTCTCTGTCTCTCACCAGGTGATGCTGCAAAATGGTACCTCTTAAAAATAATAGCTCTGGCTGAACTTCCACCTTCCAAATTTTGCTTAAGTTTTTCTTCTGGCTAACTCTATTCCTAGAACCACACACACACAAAAAGAGGATTCTGAAGACAAAAGTTCCCAACTTCAGCCACGCTGATATAACACGACCCAGCACAGCTAGAGATGGACCTTTTCATCCCTATCTCTAGGCTTCAGCAAGCACAATCCAGTGCATGCAGAGTACTTTATCCATCATCCATTAGACACTTCACATAAATTGGCTGGAACCGAAGGATTCATTTTTAAGCTGTTTAAAAAATGCAACAACAGAATAATGACCATAGAATTGACTGTCCTCCCACACACTCCCTTTGCTACTTGGAGGAATAGAATAATGTACACTAACTAAGGTGTCAACTGGAGGACAGCATCTTGTGCGTGGGATACCATCCTCCCGGATAATATCCACCAGAACTTCACAGCCAGCCAGAGAAGTGAAGAATTGTGACTAGTTTTGCTAACATTCTTTTTAAAAATTGCAGGATTGAGTACAAGTGGTTTTTTATACGTGGATAAACTATATCATGCTGAAGTCAGGGCTTTCACGTATCCCTCACCAGAATAATGTATATTGTAGTCAATAGGTAGATTGTTATCAGTCTCCCCCTCACCTTCCCCCTTCTTAGCTTTTTATGACCAATTTATCCTTCATTGAGCTCCCATTTATAAGTCAGAACATGTGGTATCTGGTTTTCCATTCCTGAGGTACTCTCCTTAGGATAGTAGTTTCCAGTTCCATCTACATGGCTGCAACAAATATTATTTCATTCTTTTTTATGGTGAGGTAGTAGTCCATGGTATTTCTCTCTAGATAGATGGATAGATAGATAGATAGATGGATAGATAGATAGATAGATATAGAGATATCTATATATATAGATCGAGAGAGAGAGAGAGAATGATTTCTTTTCCTTTGGGTGGATACCCAGTAGTGGGATTACTGGATTGAAGGATGGGTCTGTTGTTAGTTCTTTGAGGAATCTCCACATGCTTTCCACAGCAGTTGTGCAAGTTTACATTCCTACCGAGAGCTTGTTAACTTCTCTTTTCACTGTAACCACATCGACATCTTTATTTTTAACTTTTTAATGATCGTAATTCTGTCAGGGCTAAGGTGGTCCATATAGCTATGACCAGCTGATTTTTGAGAAAGCAGACAAAAACATACACTTGGGGAAAATTTCCCTTCTCAAAAAATGGTGCTGAGAAAACTGCACATAGCCACATGCACTATGAAACTGAATCTCTATCTCTAACCATATACAAAAATTAACTCAACATGAATTAAAACATAAATGTAAGACCTGAGGCCAGGAAAATTGAGAAGAAAATATAGAAAAGCTCTTTTGGACATTGGCTGAAGCAAAGAATAATCATAAATAGATGGTATAGCAAATATAACAACAAAAAATAAGGGGACATAAACTATAATAAAAAGCTTCTACATGGCAAAGGAAATAACAAGTAAGGTAAATGGACAACCTACAGAACGGGAGAAAATATTTCCAAACTATACATCTCACAAAGGGCTAATATCTAAAATCTACAAATAACTCAAACAAACCAGCAAGAAAAAAACAAATGACCCCCATCAAAAATTAGGCAAAAGCAATGAAAAGACTCTTCTCAAAGGAAGATAGACAAATAGCCAAAAACATGGGGAAAAAATGCTCAACATCACTATTTATCAGGGAAATGTTTTGCTGACATTCTTGCCTAGTATTCCAGTAGATCAAGACTGGCCACCATTGCAGGAGACCAAGCACCAGGCTGATAGAAGCAGCCATCGACTCTTTTTTTTGCCTTTTATTAAGTCATATACACATAGATTGTGAAAACATTTATGCATTTGTGGAGTACAATGTGTTGATTTTTTTATACAAGTTGGAGTGCTTACATCAGACTAATCAACACAGCCACTGACTCTTGAAGAAAGCCATAGGAGGGAACGAGAGATGCTTTGCTGCCTGGAGACAAGCCCTCAAGCAACTGCATGTGTTAAATGAGATGAGGGCGGTGGCTGGCTCATTAGCAAGCAAATGTTACACTTTGGACATTGGTGGTGAAGCAGGATGGGCGTCAAGCTCACGAGGAATGAGCATGTAGGGATCATTAAGCACGCAGCTCCAGTACGTGGGCCCCCATACCTGTTGTATAATGTTTCAAATAAAGGCCACAACAGAGGTTGCTCAGGGATCTCCCTAGAATATGGAAAGCCCACCTCTTATAGGCTTGTATTTTTAATCTGTCTCTTGGGCCTTGCATGCAGTAATGGGGTGCCACAGTGAGCATCATCACATCATCTGAAAGGGGGTTCTAAACCATACAATCTTAACAGTGATATTGCCCCCAAGGGGCCAAAAAATCCTTCTTAGGAAGAGAAAAGCATAGATATTGTAATGGTTTGTGCTTTCACAAAACTCAATGCTATTTGACAAAACTCTCATTTCATATTATTTAATTGTATACAGATGAAGAGGATGAAGGATAAAAGATCTCTAAAATCTTCTTAAGGGAGTACCTGGGCCATGAGGAATGAGGCAATGAGGAATATAAAGTTAAGAAATACTGCTCTAGGCTGACTGAGCTTGTATTTCTCAGAGTATTTCCATTCTCACTCATGGAAAATAGCCACCATATCATACTACAGAATCTGTAAATAATGGGAGGGCATTAGTAGATCTGAGTGGCACAAAAAATATACACAAAACTTACACTGTCTCTTTCTTTCTGAGAATGACAACCACGTCCCACCTCTGCTCTTTCCAAGTTCTCTGACCCTGAGCCTAAGTGCCAACCTTCCCACTTAAGATTTCTCTCCCTTCTGGACTAAAAAAAAGTAGCCATATTATGGAACATGACTCCTGGCTTCCTGTGTAGCTGTAAATGGCCCAGATAATGCAACCTGGAAGTTCAGGAGAATCAAGACCCTCTGGGAGGATGAGCCTTGACTGACGGGAAACAGATGAGAAGAAAGAAAACATATAATCATATCTTCCTTTCCCCTGCGTGGGCTGCTCCTTCATATGATTGCGCCTTCCAGAGGAGTTCTATCTGTTGAGTGAAATAACTGACAAGCAATCTTCCCTGGCTCTTTTGTGTTTGCTGTGAACAACGACTCTTGCAGTAATGCATTTCTTTGCTTTTCTTTACATTTATCCTAGCCTCAGTTCCCTCTATCCCCCCTGAAGTTTTGCTTTCCAGTAAAATACTGAGAGTTAAATTCTTGCCTCAGGTTCTGTTTTCTAGAAAACCCATGCTAAGGCAATAATAGAAGAAGGAATTCATAAATATCCCTCATGGACAAGTTTCAGAAACAAGGGTTCTGATTCCACCCACATTTCCTTTCTAGCTATGGCTAAGTAGATGAATAGATGATAAATATAGATAGGTAAATAAACAGATAATAATCTGCCTTCTCTTTCTTCTCTATTACAATTTTTATCTTTTTATTAATTTTAATTGATGCATTATATTTGTATGTTTTTATAGGGTACAATTTGATGTTTTGATGCATATCTGTATTATATAATGATCCACACAAGGTAGTTAATGCATCATCACTTTATGCATTTATCATTCTTTTGTGGTGAAAACATTCAAAAGCCTCTCTTCTAGCTATTTTGTATTATGTACTACTTTACTATTAGCCATAGTCACCTGACTGTGCAACAGAACACCAGAATTTATTCCTACAAACTGGTAGTAACTTTGTATCTGTTGACAACTCTCCCCTCATTCTCCCCTATCCCTTTGGCTTCCCAGTCTCTGGTAACCACTGTTCTACTCTGTGCTTTTATGATATCAACTATATTTATTTTTTAGATTTTACCTATAAATGAGATAGTACTTGTCTTTCTGTGCCTGGCTATTTCACTTAGCATAATGTTCTCTGAGTTTGTCCATGTTATTAAAAAGAACAAGATTTCATTCTTTTTTATGGCTCTGTAATATTCCATATATACTTATATACATACATATATATCTCATATATATACCTATATATCAATAGATAGATAAATATACACACACACACCCCATTTTCTTTATCCATTCATTCATTTTGGACCCTTGGGTTGATTTTATACCTTGGCTGTTATACATAGTGATGCAATAAAAATAGGAAGGCAGATATCTCAACATATGGATGCCATTTCCATTGGATATATACTCAGATGATATCACTATCAAGATGTAGTGATATCTTGTGGATTTGGTTTGCATTTCCCTAATGATAAGTGATGTTGACCAGTTTTTCATATATATATTGAACATTTCATTTCTTCTTTTGTGAAATGTCTATTCAAGCCTTTTGCCCAATGTTTTAATCAAGTTGTTTGCGGAGTTTTTTTTCTTTTTGCCATTGAGTTAAGTTTTTTATACATATATTCTAGATATTAATCCCTTGAATTTACAAATATTTTCTCTCACTCTCTAAATTCTCTCTTCTCCCAACTTCACTTTACTAATAGTTTCCTTTGATGTGTAAAGGCTGTTTAGTTTGATGTAATCCCACTTATCTGTTTTGCTTTTGTTCCCTGAGCATCTGAAGTCTCATTTTAAGAATCTTTGCTGTATATTCCCAAATGACCAAAAATTGCATTACAACAAAGATATTTGTATCAGAATGTATATTGCAGCCCAATTCATAATTGCCAGGTCATGGAAGAAGCCCAAGTGCCCATTGATCCATGGATGGATCAACAAACTGTGGTATATGTATACCTTGGAATACTATGCAGCCATAAAGAAAGATGGAGACTTTACGTCCTTCATGTTCACATGGATGGAGCTGGAAAATGTTCTTCTTAGCAAAGTATCACAAGAATGGAAGAAAACGTATCCAATATATACACCCCTATTATGAAACTAATTTATATCTTTTATATGAAAGCTATAACCTAATAACAGCCTAAGAATATAGGGAGGGGGGAGGAAGAGGGTGGGGGGAATGGTTGGAGGGAGGGGGATTGGAGGGATCACTTCTGTGGTTTATCTTATAAGGGTACAAGTGAATCTTTATAAGAGTAGAATATGAACATTTTACACAGTAACTAAAAAAATGACATGAAGGCTATGTTAACCAGTTTGATGGAAGTGTTTCAGATTGTGTGTGAAAACACCACACTGTACCCTAGGAGTGCATTAATGTACATAGTTACCATTCAATAAAAAAAAAAAAAGAATCTTTGCTCAGCTCAATGTCATGAAGCCTTTCCTCTAAGTTTTCTTCTAGTAGTTTCATAGTTTCAGGTTTTACATTTAAGACTTTAATATATTTTGAGTCGACTTTTGTTTATGGTGCAAGGGGTCTAGGCTCATTCTTCTCCATGTGGATATCTAAGTTTCCCAGCACCATTTACTGAAGAGACTATCCTTCCACTAAAGTATGTTCTCAGAACCTTTGTGAGAAATGAATTGACTATAAATTCATGGATTTATTTCTGAATACACTGTTGCATTCTATTGGTCTGTTTGTCTGTTCTTATGCAAGAGCCATACTGTTTTAGTTACTAGACCTTTCTATAGTTCTGCAGTACATGTTTGCTGTGCTAGGATGGTGGTAAGATGTCTGTAGCTTTATTCTTTTTACTCAATATTGCTTTGATTATTCAGGGTGTTTTGTGGATACATAGTGTTTTAGGACTGTTTTTCCCATTTCTGTGAAAATGTAACTAGTATTTTCATAGGTATTACATCAAATGTGTAGATTGCTTTGGTTAGCATGATC
>NW_003852604.1:1180726-1185654 GCF_000181295.1 Otolemur garnettii | reverse complement strand
GTATATCCTCTTCAATTTCTGTCATCAAAGTTTTATAGTTTGCAGTGTGGAGATCTTTCACCTCCATGATTAAATTTATTTCTAGATATCTTTTTATAGCTATTATCAATGGAATAGTGTTCTTGATTTCTTTTTTCAGATAGAATAATTTACTTTCCCTTTTTTTCTATTACTTCATTGCCATGAATACATATTCTTGAATAAATATTATGAAAACAGTTAATCTAAAGATCAAGATGCTTCCTATTGAAGAGGGCATGATTGGGATATCTTAATTTTGCCTATGCAGCCTCCCTTGCTCCTGTTCATTCCAAGGTCTGTTCCCCCAGCATTCCCAGTGTACTGTGAACCACTCAATGTCATTTCACTATGTTTCTCTTCAATATGAAAGGCCCATAGTTGATGTCTTTAGTTTGCAGTCAAGAGCCCTGAACACTGAGTCACTGAGTTTCCTTTGTCTTTCCGATGCTAACATTCATTCCAGTGGTACAGAGACCACAGCCTATCCCCTTTACCTTATGATGGCATTGCTTTGATCTTATAATCTCAAGTCAAGGAATTCAACTCAATTCTCTAGGAATTACTAAGTGTTCTCTTCTATGATGCAATAGAGTAGAACAAAAGGAACTCAAGACGCTTACCACCACACTGGGAGCATAAGACACAGGCAGCAAACAACTGACTTGCTATCAAGAGTGATAACCAGTTAACTTATAGATAGCAAATCACAAATGGGAAGAGCACCTGCAGGCAAAACAAGGGGGAAAAGCAGAGCTGCCTGTCTATTCCCCACTTGCCTCATCGAGATTTGGATATGAAAATTACTGTTTGTCATGAAGAAAACACCTCAGGGATATTATCCCAATGGGCTTAGAAGAAGCTAAATGTCCCATATGAGCCCAGAACCATGATTCTATTAATTCTGATGCTTGGAGGAAGAAGCCAACTCTGAAAAATACATCTGAGCTGCTCTCAGTCCCCACCTGATCCCCTGCTAAGTACAAGGAAAGCCACTGGACCTAAATACCAGTAATTTCCTGAGATTTTCCTCACATTCAGAGGTGAGCCTTTTAAGAATTTAAGACTGGCCTTGACAAGCTAGGCAGCCATCTCAGGGACTCAGGACAATATGTGCAGGACTACTGGTAGCTGAAAGATCTAGAACAGGAAGGTCAGATTCAAGATTGTCACTCAGAAATATACAGTTCCCTGTGCCAATCCCGGCCAGGGCTTGTAACCACAGGACTCTGTAAGGCCAGTCTGTAGCTTCAGTGTGGCTCCTGCCAGTTCTTTGCTCCATTTTAGTTTTGCCATGGATTCTCCCTTCTGCATGCGTTTATTCTCCGATTTATAAGCCAAGCATCCCAGGGCAAAGAGACTATAGAGCTTCTGCCCCTCATTTCCACTGCTCTTCAGTTTGGGGGAAGCCTGGAGGTGGAGGTTTACTGTTTTCTAAACTTTTTATAGGAAAAAAAAACCCTTTAGTAGACAAGTGATTTTGGAGATAAGTAGAAGAGATGACAGGAAGACAGTATCAGGAAAGTAGAAAAACAGAGACCAACACTTCTTCACTCCCAAGCTGATATTCTTTCCATTAACTCATAAAGAAAATCAAACAAGGTCTAATCTCCCTTCTCTGCTTCTAGGTGACACCTTCGGAAATAATAGCTTTCTGGTCACTTGTTTTTGTTTTTGTTGTTGTTGTTTTCCATTGCGGTTGTCATTATTGTTTAGCAGGCTCGGGCCAGGCTCAAATCTGCCAGCCTTGGTGTACGTGGCTGGCACCATACTCACTGAGTTACGGGTGCTGAGCAGTTCACTTGTTCAAAAAAAAAAAATGTTTTACTTTGGTACTGAACACTCATTTCCATATATTAAAAAGCCAAGCCCAGGCGGCACCTGTGGCTCAAAGCAGTAGGGCATCAACCCCATATGCTGGAGGTGAGAGTTTCAAACCCAGCCCCCGCCAAAAACTGCCAAAAAAAAAAAAAAAAAGCCCAATTTAAAACTTCAGTTTCACACCCAGTTCAAAGCACATGTCCTCCCTATGGAGCTCACGTCCTATGTGCAAGTTGGGGTGGACAGCAGGAAGGCAGGGGCATCTCATTAGGTAGCACTTCTACCTAATGAGAAAGGTTGGTACAGTGGCTTACATTTGTAATAAAAGCACATTGGGAAATCAAGGCAAGAGGATTTCTTCAGGCTAGGAGTTCATAGGCAGCCTAGGCAATGAAGCAAGTCCCCATCCCTACAAAAAGAACTTTTTTAATTAGCCAGATATGGTGGCACCAGCCCATCGTCCTAGTTACTTATCATGCTGGGGCAGGAGATGGCTTGAGCCCAGAAGTTTGAGGTTGCACTAAGCTATGACTGTGCCACTGCACATTGGCCTGGGTCACAGAGTGAAGCCTTGTCTCTAAAAATAACTATTATTAATAATTAGAAGGAACTTCATTACCCTTCAGCCTAGAGCAAATACCCCACTGCAATGCCTGCCACCAAACTGTGTCATATTGAGTTTTCTGTGGGGACATAAAGACCTTGTGTTCCTTTCTTCAGATCGGCAGAAATATGCATGGAGGGAACCAAACCATCATCTCTGAATTCATCCTCCTGGGACTCTCCAACCAGGCTGAGCAGCAGAAACTCATCTTTGTGCTTTTCTTGTGTATGTACCTAGTCACAGTGGTTGGGAATGGGCTCATCATCCTGGCCATCAGCGTAGATGTGCACCTTCACACCCCCATGTATCTCTTCCTTGCCAACCTATCTTTTGCTGATATTTCCTCCATCTCCAGCTTAGTCCCCAAAATGCTGATGAATATTCAGATGAAGAGTCAATCCATTTCCTATGGGAACTGCATAACACAGATGTACTTTTCTATCATGTCTGTTGTCACTGAAAATTTTCTCCTGGGCACCATGGCCTATGACCGCTTTGTGGCCATCTGCCACCCTCTGAACTACACAACCATCATGCGGCCAAGACTCTGCATTTTGCTGGCTGTCATCCCATGGGTCCTCAGTAATGGTATTGCTCTGACACACACCCTTCTGCTCATTCGACTGCTCTTCTGTAACACTAACACCCTCCCACACTTCTTCTGCGATTTGGCAACTCTACTGAAACTGTCCTGCTCAGACACAACGATCAATGAGCTTGTGTTATTTGTGGTGGGCTTGTCGGTTATCACCTTCCCCTTTGCCCTCATTTTATTCTCCTATGTCTGCATCATCAAAGCTGTCCTGAAAATTTCATCCGCAGAGGGGAAGAGAAAAGCCTTCTCCACCTGTGGGTCTCACCTGACGGTCGTATTGCTCTTCTATGGGACCATTGTAGGGGTTTACTTTTTCCCCTCGTCTACTCACCCAGAGGACACAGATAAGATCGGTGCAGTACTAATTACTTTGGTGACGCCCATGATGAACCCCTTCATCTACACCCTGAGGAACAAGGATATGAAAGGTGCCCTGACAAAGCTCATCAATAGAAAAAGTTCTTCCCTTTAATGCCCTGTGTAAGGCATCTACATAACTAGATGGAAGACTCAGCCCCGAGTTTGTAGTATAGATGGGATGCTTCAGCTTTTGATGAAGTTTCAGGTATTTGTCTCTTATTACAAGAGGTCTTGAGACTTTTCCATCTCTAGTCTTGGAAACAAGACCCAAAAACTCACGGAAAGTCACAACAATAACAAAAATCCTTAGAGAATAGATTGGTGATTAGTAGAGGCCAGAAAGAGTAGGGAGGAGGGGACATTGAAGACAGGATGGCTAATGGGTACAAAATACAGTTAGATAGAAGAAGTAAAATCTATTGTTTGGTAAATCAGTAGGGTTGCTATAGTAAACAATAATCTATTGTACATTTTATAATAGCTAAACGAGAATAATTCTAACATCCCCAGCGTAGAGAAAAAATAAATGTTTGAGGTGATGGATGTCCCAATTACCCTAATTTGACCATTATACATTATATGAATGTATCAAAATATGACATGTACCCTCCAAAATATGTACATCTATTGTGTATCAGTAAAAGATGAAATGAAAATAATTAATTATAAAATTAACATACATCTTAATTACCTTCTATGTTACTACCAACTTTTGTGCAAATTGTTTACAATTTGGACAAAAACAGGTGCATGTAGTACTGGTAGTCTTGCTTCTGCAGCTTTGAAGACAGCTATTTATAATCCTTTATTCAACCTATACTTTAAGGGCGCTTCTCTCAAAGTTTGTTTTGCCAAGGTACAATTCAGTGAGATGTTTACAATTGTGAAAGCGATGATTCCAATATTCAAATGTCTTGAGGAAACTCTGGGTTAAGTGAAGCAAAATATATTATCTAGACAACTTCTAGGGCTTTCAAAATAGTGTAAATTTCTACAAGGATGATGTGTTATCCAGAATTTCTTAAAAAAACACATTCAATCATATGGAACGTGGTTCATCACAGAGAACTTCCTGAGACTAGTGTTGTACAGAATATATTTTAGGAAACAAGACTCCAGGTGATTTCATTTATTTCAGTGGAAAACCACAGAGCATGTGTATAAAAAGCATCAGTTCTAGTTCTAACCTTGTCCCCAGACAGCTAGATCATGTCAACTCACCTCCTCGAGCCTATTTTCTAATCCATAAATGATCCCATTGGTTGAGACCAGACACTTCCAACTGAGGGTGCACATCATAGTTACCTGGGGAACTTTTCAAAATTTCACACCCTCAAACACTTCAATGCCTTCTCTGTCTGACCAGCTACAGTGGCCTTGGGTCCAGATTGGCAATCAAAAGAGTCATAAAATACACCCAGAATCAATTGCACACAGCATTGGTGGTGGCAGGTCTCAGTAGAGGTCTCATGACTCCTGGGCACCATATCTCAGTCATTCCATACTGAGACTGTGCAGGGCCAAGAGAGA
>NW_003852604.1:1171879-1179838 GCF_000181295.1 Otolemur garnettii | reverse complement strand
CCCCTTGTGTGATCTAAGGGAAGTTATTTAAGCATTGAAACTCATCTCCTTGGCTGTAAATTGGGAATAATAATCCCAGCATCCCAGACCTATTTGAGGCTAAATAAACAAGTATGATACATTAAACCACCAGCGTGGTTCCTCATAGATAGTGGACACTGCAAACAAACCACTCACTCTCCTGGCTTCCAATTCCAATCCACCCGCCCTGACCAACTAGGTTTATTTGTCCCCAGTCTAAGCTGACTTCCAATCTTCTCTAAACTTAGAATCATCCAACCTCCTTCAGAAGAAACGTATACTCAGCTACATGCATGTGAGTTTCCATTATGAGTGTAAAACCCACTTGCTTTTGTATGTACTACCAAACAAACCTCTTCATAGTCCTGACTTACTCAAATACCTCAGTGTCCACCCTGTTCTCTCCATAGCTTCAACAGAGACCATCACAGAGTTCTCCTTTCATTATTCCACACAGAACAGTACAGAGTCTTAGATTTCAAGAGCCTTAGAGGCTGGGCAACTCTGTGGCTAACTCACTGTGTGGCAAGCCGTGTTACTAATCTCAATTTCTTTTTCTGTAACATAGCAGTTGTTCTAATACAAAGGTTTTATAACAGCATGTATTAGTAAAAAAAAAAAAAAGTGTGCAAAAAATAGAATATGCATAAAGAGATACTAGAGAAGTATTAAGTGGCTGAGGAAGATTGTATTTCCCAAAACTAGCCACAACATTTTTCATATCACATGCTCTTGAAGAACTCTGTCACTTACCCCATCAAGAGTTAGAGTCTATGTCCTTCCCCTTTGAACCTGGCCTTGAGGACTGCTTAGCTAATAGATACCCCAAAAGTTACATTGCATGATTTCTGAGACTGTCTTAGAAGAGCCATTACAGTTTTGTTATGGATGGAATGTTTGTGTCCTCCCCCCACAAACACACACACTCATACATTGAAATTGTAAACCCCAATGTTCTGGTGTAGGAGGTGGGGCCTTTGCAACATCAGTAGGTCATGAGGGTGGAGACCTCATGAATTATTAGTGCCTTGATATGTGTCCTCAGTGAGCTATTTCTGCCACATGAGAACATAACCAGAAATTGGCAATCTATGCCCCACAGGGTCCACATCGGAACCTGACCATACCAGTTGACACCCTGATCTCAGACTTCTAGCCTCCAGAACTGTGAGAAATAAAGGTTTGTTGCTTAAGTCATGCAATAAATCAATAAATAGTGATTTGTTATAGCATCCCAGGTAGACTAGGACAGGGTCTCACCTGGTTGTCTCTCTCTTCTCTCTCTCTCTCCGTGCACCTGAGGAACTCTGTGTTACCATGGAAGAAGTCCCACTACCCTGAAGCCACTATACTGAGACTACATAGAATTAGAAAGAGGTGTCCAAGGAGCCCATCTGCTCTGGCTACAAGTCTTTGAGTCTCAGCCAGTCACTCAACATGTGAATGAATGAGCATACAGGTGAGTCCAACCTTACAGTAGCCTTTACTGCAAACACATGATATTATAAGTGAAACTGCCTAGCTGAGCCCAGTCAAGTCCTTGAACCTGACAGATAATCATCAGCTGATTGTTACTGTTTTAAATACCTACAATTTTGAGTGGTTTGTTACACAGCAATATATAACCAGAACGAAGCTTTTCCCTGGGTCCTGGGATACAGGGATTCATGTTTCATCCTGTCTTGCCTCATATTTTACAATGATTCTTATCATAAGGAGGGAAAAAAAGCTTTCTTTTTTAATTTTAAACAAAATAAACTGCATTGCCTATTAAACCATCATGCTTAACACAGTAACTAGAATCTTCCTTATGTAAACTAGTTACATAAACATCAATTAAGTGAATTCAAAACTAATATCCCCCCCCCCATATTCTTGTTACATCCAGTTCCAGCCCATATCTGAGAGGGGTAAGAACCACCAGGGTCATGCCAGGCCATTTGACTTAAATTGATCCCCATTCCTGTGGGGACCTCTCTCTTACTTCTGGCTTAAGGGATCCTCAGGAGGCTGAAAAGGAATGACTCCTTCTGCAGTGAGTAATGAAAAGTTGATTTACCCAGAAATAATCTCATATGCAAATTGGGAATTTGCCTGAGAAAGTAACAACAGAAGGGGAGCAGAGGCAAGATGGCCAATGGAGCCAGCTTTCCACAGAAGCTCCCATCCAGAAGGATAGTTAAATGACAGAATTTTAGCAAGTAAGCTGATGGTTTGAATCTGAGCCAAGAGAGAAGGTTGAAGAACACACATCAACCCTGCTGAGATGAGCTGTGACCCCAAGGAAACAAACAATAGGTACAAAGTCCATCGCCAATCGTACGGGAGTCCCCTCCCCCATGAGAACAGCTCGCAGTATACTTTCTACAAACAAGTTAGCAGAGTGCAGATATCCTCCCTTTTATTCCACAGGAGAGACCCTCTAAAAATCAGACCTCCTTCCACTGCTAGGATGCCAAGGCACTCTCCCACCAGGCACAAAACTGTATAAAACTGTATATATTCTCTACCTGAAATTCTGAACTTCTAGCACTTCACTCTACTCTCACCGCTCACAGTCTGGAAGCCTCTCCCCCATGGAATCCAGATTCTTGGGCATTTTCTTGAGTGGTGTGGACAAGGAATGGGCTGTTGCAGGTCTGTGCTGATTCTGTGACACAGGTATAAGGAGAAGACAGTGGACTGAGGGAACCATATAGGAAAGGGAGAAGCAGTGCCCTGCAGCATAGAGCATCAGATGCAGTGGCAGCAACAATGGGGCTCACACCCCTGAGGATATTTTGGAGAGACACTTCCTGCTTCTCTGGGCAGTCAGAGAAAGCCAGGGATCTTCTCTGGTGGCAGCCACTGGCAGAACAGATCTGGGATGGAAATGCAGGCCCTATGAGCAAAGGGCCTGAGGAGGTACATGCTGGGGCAGAGCATGGCCAGGACAGAGTCCAGAATACACGCATGCAGAGATGGCATACTCCCAGGGTGGGGCTGAGTCAGAAGGACTACTTTAGTAAGCCTAAGAAGCACCCAGCCCCCAGGGGATCATAGCTGAGACAAAAGCAGGCAGGGAGAGGCAGGAACTGATAGCTGAGTGTGAACTGTAGCCACACCCTCTAACACAGAGTGCAGTGGAGACAGACATGCCAGCTCCAGGCAGTGGCACAGACTGGGGCTGAGTCTCAGTTTCTAGGAACTCAAACAGCACCTGGTCCACAGGGTAATATAGCTGGCTGGGACAAAAACACAAATTCTGCAAAATATAAGTGTCAGCAACATCAATCAGTGGTGGGGTGGGGCTGGAACTGAGTGAACCTCCGCAGGTTCCATTAAGCACATGAGGTTGTCAGGCCTCAGCTTCCCCTCTTGGATGGTGGCAGAGTGCGATGGCCTAGCCAAGCAGACACAGATCTCCCTGTGACTCAGGCAGGTGCAAAACCCTGGAGCATCTGCTCATTGGCAGGAACTGGGTCACAGCCCTATGGAGTTACCAGTGACTAGGTGTGACACATGTGCAAGGTGGGAAAAAAGGCATCAAACTTCACAGACTAATTCATTTGCTGGGTGGGTACTTCTGACTCTATGGAGCACAGGAGCAAGTCATACTCAAGCTGCCAGCAGACCCCTGCTCTCTAATTGCCAGAGACCTTTTGAATTCTCCCACCTGAGACCAGTGCTGACTGGGACAATTAATTTGGACCTCTTGAACTGGGCCAATCACCTGAGGTCTATCCAAAGTGGTACCCTGGGTGTGTGGTTGTGGGAAGGTTTGATATTCTTTTTCCAGTTGTTGCCCATGCGGGGTGGGGTGACTGAATTGCTGGTATTTCTCCAGAGCTGAGACTTTAACCCAGAGTAACTGATTCACGAGAGTAGGACAGAGACCAGCTGAAAACAAGATAGAGCCATTTAGCCCCACCACACCAAGCAGGTCCCCAGTGTCTCAGGCTATAGCACTGTACAAGTCCTTTGCAAAGCTCTTCAGGAAAAGTTACAAACACCAGTCACAGCTCTTGGGCTGGTTAATCACTACTCCAGGAGCCCCCCAATCCAACCTCACCTTATCTACTCATCTAGCCAAACAGTGTAAAATAATCATGGGGTGGAATCAGTGGAAAAACTCCGGTAATGTGAATAACCACAGTAGATCAACTCCCCCAAGGAACAAAATGGCAGACACAACAGAAGATCCCATTCATAAACAAATGGCTGAGATATCTGAAATCAGATTCAGAATTGGATTGCAAATAAGATTAATAGAATTGAGGTAAAGTTGGAATTAGAAATTTAATGAATTCAATGAATTCAGAGACAAAATCACCAAAGATTTTGACACATTGAGACAAGAATTTGCAGCTCTCAGAGATCTGAGAAATACAGTAGAACTCCTCAGTAATAGAATGGAGAAAGCAGAAGAAAGGGTTTCTGACACTGAAGACAAAGCTTTTCAACACTCCCAAGTACTCAAAAAGGAAGAGAAACGGAGAGAAAAACAGATCATTCTCTCAGAGAGCTCTGGGATACTTTAAAAAAACTAATATTTACCTTATAGGAATTCCTGAAGGTGACACAGTTGCTTTGAAAGGCACAGAGGCTCTTTTTCATCAGATAATGAAGGAGAACTTTCAAGACATTCCAAGAGATTCTGAAATTTAGATAGCAGACACTTTCAGAACCCCAGCCCAACTCAACCCAAATAAGGCATCTCCTAGACACATTGTAATTCACTTCATCAAAGTTAAAATGGAGGAGAAAATTCTACAAGCAGCCAGACAGAAGAAAACCATAACCTACAAGGGGAAGTATATTAGAATGACTGCAGATCTCTCTGCTGAAAACTTTCAAGCTAGAAGAGGGTTGTCATCAACTTTTGATCTCCTAAAACAAAATAACTTTCAACCCAGGATCCTGTATCCAGAGAAACTACATTTCATTTATGATGGAGAAATTAAATACTTCAGTGACATTCCCATGTTGAAGTAATGTGCCGTAACTAAAACAGCTCTTCAGGATATTCTCAGACCTATCCTTCATAATGACCAGCGCAATCCTCCACCACAAAAGTAAACTCACTCAGAAACTTTTGATCAAATTCCAATTTCTACAGTAGTGAAAGGATTAAAAATGTCCACTGGACTTTCAAAAAACTCGATACCCAAAATTCTACCAGGCTTATCAATATTCACAATTAATGTGAATGGCTTAAATAGTCCTCTAAAGAGGCACAGATTGGCTGAGTAGATATGAAAACTCAGACCAGATATCTGCTGCATACAAGAATCTCATCTTACCTGAAAAGGTAAATAGAGACTCCGGGTGAAGGGATGGTCATCTATATTTTAGGCAAATGGAAATCAAAAAAAAGCAGGTGTTGCAATTTTATTCACAGATATAATAAGCTTTAAACCAACAAAAGTAAGGAAAGACAAGGATGGTCACTTCATATTTGTAAGTGTAACACTCAACATGATAAGATTTCAATTATTAATGTTTATGCACCCAACCGGAATGTGCCTCAATTTATGAGAGACTCCAACAGACATAAGCAACTTGATTTCTCCCAGTACCATAATAGTCAGAGATTTTAACACTCCTTTGGCAGTGTTGGAAAGATCCTCCAATAAGAAGCTAAGCAAAGAAATTTTAGACTTAAACTTAACCATCCAACATTTGGATTTAACAGGCATCAAAACTGAATATACATTCTGCTCATCAGCCCATGGAACATACTCCAAAATTGATCACATCTTAGATCACAAGTCTAACCTCAGCAAATTTAAAAGAATAGAAATTATTCCTTGCATCTTCTCGGACCATGATAGAATAAAAGTTGAACTCAGTAACAACAGTAATATGCATACTCATACAAAAACATGTAAAGTAAATAAGCTTATGCTAAATGACAGCTGGGTCATAGATAAAAGAAGGAAATTACCAAATTTTTGGAACAAAATAACAATGAAGACATGAATTATAAGAACCTCTGGGATAACACAAAGGCAATTCTAAGAGGTAAATTTGTAGCACTACAAGCCTTCCTCTAGAGAACAGAAAGAGAGGAAGTTAACGATTTAATGGGACATCTCAAGCAACTGGAAAAGGAAGAACATTCCAACCTGAAACCCAGCAGAAGAAAAGAAATAACCAAAATTAGTGCAGAATTATATGAAATTGCAAACAAAAGGATTATACAACTGATGCATAAATCAAAAAGTTGGTTTTTTGAAAAGGTCAATAAAATTGATAAACCTTTGGCTAACCTAACCAGGAAAGAAAGAGTAAAATCTCTAATTTCATCAATCAGAAATGGTAAAGACAAAATAACAACAACAGCAGACTCCTCAGTAATTCAAACAATCTTTAATGATACTACAAGAAACTCTATTCTCAGAAATATGAAAATCTGAAGGAAACAGACCAATACTTGGAAGCACACCACCTCCCTAGACCTACCCAGGAGAAGTGAAAATATTGAACTGGCCTATATCAAGCTCTAAAATAGCATCAACTATACAAAATCTCCCTAAAAAGAAAAGCCTGGGACCAGATGGCTTCACATCAGAATTCTACCAAACCTTTAAAGAGGAACTAGTACCCATATTACTCAACCTTTTCCAAAATATAGAAAAAGAAGGAATACTACCCAACACATTCTATGAAGCAAACATTACCTTGATCCCCAAACCAGGAAAAGACCCAACAAGAAAAGAAAATTATAGACCAACCAATATCACTAATGAACATTGATGCAAAAATATTCAACAAGATCCTAACAAACACAATCCAGCAACACACCAAACAAATTATACACCATGACCAAGTAGGGTTTATCCCAGGATCTCAAGGCTGGTTCAATATACACAAATCTATAAATAGAATTCATCACATAAACAAATTAAAAAGCAAAGACCATGTGCTGCTCTCCATTGATGCAGAAAAAGCTTTTGATAATATCCAGCATCCTCTCATGATCAGAACACTTAAGAAAATGGGTATATGAGGGACATTTCTTAAACTGATAGAAGCCATCTACAGCAAACTCACAGCCAATATCATATCGAGTGGAGTTAAACTGAAATCATTTCCACTCAGATCAGGAACCAGGCAAGGTTGCCCATTGTCCATTGCAATTAGGCAAGAAAAGGTGATCAAGGGTATCCATATAGGGTCAGAAGAGATCAAACTTTCACTCTTCACAGATTATATGATTGTATATCTGGAAAAATGCCAGAGATTCTACTACAAAACTCTTAGAAGTGATCAAAGAATACAGCAGCATGTCAGGTTATAAAATCAACACTCATAAATCTGTAGCTTTTACATATACCAACAATGGTCAAGCTGAAAAAACAGTCAAGGCCTCTATTCTGTTCACAGTAGTGCCAAAAAAGGTGAAATATTTGGGAGTTTACCTAACAAGAACATGAAAGATCTCCATAAAGAGAACTATGAAACTCTAAGAAAAAAAATAGCTGAAGATGTTAACAAATGCAAAAACATACCATGCTCATGGCTGGGAAGAATCAACACTAAAATATGTTCTCAGAACCTTTGTGAAAAATGAATTGATTGCAAATTCATGGATTTATTTCTGGGTACTCTATTACATTCCATTGGTCTGTTTGTCTGTTCTTATACAAGAGCCATGCTGTTTTATTTACTATAGCTTTGTAGTACACGTTTGCTGTGCTAGGATCGTAGTAAGATGAAGATGTCTGTAGCTTTGTTCTTTTTGCTCAATATTGCTTTGGTTATTCAGGGTGTTTTGTGGATACATAGTGTTTTAGGACTGTTTTTCCCCTTTCTGTGAAAATGTAACTAGTATTTTCATAGGTCTTATATCAAATGTGTAGATTGCTTTGGTTAGCATGATCATGTAAACAATGTTAGTTCTTCCAATCCATGAACATGGGATATCTTTCCTTTTTTTTTTTTTTTTTTTTTTTT
>NW_003852604.1:1169375-1170741 GCF_000181295.1 Otolemur garnettii | reverse complement strand
GGACTACTGGTAGCTGAAAGAGCTAGAACAGGAAGGTCAGATTCAAGATTGTCACTCAGAAATGCACAGTTTCCTATACAATCCTGGCCAGGGCTTGTAACCACAGGACTCTGTAAGGCCAGTCGGTAGTTTAGGTGTGGATTCCTGCCAGTTCTTTGCTCCATTTTAGTTCTGCCGTGGAATCTTCCTTCTGCATGTGTTTCTCTCCGATTTACAAGCCAAGTATCCCAGGGGCAAAGAGACCATAGAACTTCTGCCCTCATTTCCACTGCTCTTCAGTTTGGGAGAAGCCCAGAGGTATAGATTTACTGTTTTCTAAACTTTTTATAGGAAAAATACCTTTGGGGAGATAAGTGATTTTGGAAATAAGTAGGAGATGACAGGAAGACAGTATGAGGAAAGTAGAAAGACAGGACCAACACTTCTTCACTCCTGAGCTGATGTTCTTCCCATTAACTCATAAGGAAAATCAAACAAGGTCTAATCTTCCTTCTCTGCTCCTAGGTGACACCTTCAGAAATAATAGCTTTCTGGTCACCTGTTGTTTTATTTGTTGTTGTTTTTTGGTTTTTTGGTTTTGGTTGCGGTTGTCATTGTTGTTTAGCATGCCCAGGCCAGGGTTGAACAGGCCAGCCTTGCTATACATGGCTGGCACCCTACTGAGTTATGGGCACCAAGCCAAGGTCACTTGTTTAAAAAAATGTTTTACTTTAGTACTGAACACTCATTTCTGTATATTAAAAAGCAAAGCCCAATTTAAAACTTCAGTTTCACACCAAATTCAAAGCACATGTCCTCCCTATGGAGCTCAGGTCCTTGTGCAGGTTAGGGTGGACAGCAGGAGGGCAGGGGCATCTGTCCCTCCTTTGTTCTTTAACCTTCCTCCCCCATCACACTGTTATTGTCATTGTCATCTTCATCATTGTCTTTCTTTCATTTTTGGTTTTATAAGGTTAGAGAAGAATGGGAATGGGAAAAAAAGCCAAAGAGCTCAACTGATAGAGTACCAGCAGTTGGAGCCTGACATGTGGCAGGAACGCTTTCCCATGAGACCATTTTGGAATCTGTCAGAGGCTCGCTGTTAGGAACTGCTCCAGTATGCAGATCCCTGACACGGGTGATGAGTTTTCTCCCTGATCTCTTTAAGTGGTCCCCTTCATAAGGGATTCCTACAGTATTCTCTACCCCAGCAGCCTGGAATCCCATCCAGGTAGCTTGAGCCCAATAACCCTATCCAGTATCCACCTGGCCAGTAAAGTCATATATTCACCGTTTGCTGTGGGGAAGAATGCAGGATTACCCATTAATCATTATCTTCTCTTCCTACCTCTGCCATAGTGGGCTGATCCACTGAGTTCCCCATGTT
>NW_003852604.1:1166337-1167528 GCF_000181295.1 Otolemur garnettii | reverse complement strand
TAATGCCCTGTGTAAGGCATCTACATAACTAGATGGAAGACTCAGCCCCGAGTTTGTAGTATAGATGGGATGCTTCAGCTTTTGATGAAGTTTCAAGTATTTGCTTCTTATTCCAAGAGGTGTTGAGGTTTTTCTGTCTCTAGTCTTGGAAACAAGACCCCAAAACTCACAGTAAGTCACAATAACACACATCCTTAGATAGTAGATTGGTGATTAGTGGAGGCCAAAAAGGGGAGGGAGGAGGAGAGGCTGAAAAGAGGATAGCTAATGGGTACAAAATACAGTTAGATAGAAAAAGTAAAATCTATTGTTTGGTAAATCAGTAGGGTTGCTATAGTAAACAATAATCGATTGTACATTTCAAAATAGCTAAAAGAGAATAATTCTTACATCCCCAGCATAGAGAACAAATAAATGTTTGAGGTGATGGATGTACCAATTACCCTAATTTGACCATTATACATTATATGAATGTATCAAAATATGACATGTGCCCTCCAAAATATGTACATCTATTGTGTATCAGTAAAAGATAAAATAAAAATAATTAATTATAAAATAACATGCATCTTAATTACACTCTATGTTACTACCAACTTTCGTGCAAATTGTTTATAATTTGGACAAAGACAAGCTCATGTAGTACTGGTAGTCTTGCTTCTGCAGCTTTGAAGACAGCTATTTATAATCCTTTATTCAACCTATATTACTTTAAGGGAGCTTTTCTCAAAGTTTGTTTTGCCAAGGTACGATTCAGTGAGATGTTTATAATTATAAAAGTGATGATTCCAATATTCAAATATCTTGAGGAAACTCTGAGTTAAGTGAAGCAAAATATATTAACTAGACAACTTCTCAGAACTTTCGATATAGTGTAAATCTCTAAGAGGGTGATGTGTTATCCAGAATTTCTTAAAAAAACATATTCAATCATAGAGAACATGGTTCATCACAGAGAACTTCCTGAGACTAGTGTTGTACAGAATATATTTTGGGAAACAAGACTCCAGATGACTTCATTTATTTCAATGGAAAACTACAAAGCACGTGTATACAAAGCATCAGTTCTAGTCTTAACCTTGTCCCCAGACAGCTGGATCATGTCAACTCACCTCCTCGAGCCTATTTTCTAATCCATAAATGATCCCATTGGTTGAGACCAGACACTTCCAACTGAGGGTGCACATCATA
>NW_003852604.1:1159288-1160185 GCF_000181295.1 Otolemur garnettii | reverse complement strand
AGTTTGCAGTGTGGAGATCTTTCACCTCCATGATTAAATTTATTTCTAGGTATCTTTTTATAGCTATTATCAATGGAATAGTTTCCTTGATTTCTTTTTTACATAGAATAATTTACCTTTCTTTTTTTTCTATTACTTCATTGCCATGAATACATATTCTTGAATAAATATTATGAAAACAGTTAATCTACAGATCAAGATGCTTCCTATTAAAGAGGGCATGATTAGTCTCAGTTTCGATAAGAAATAACTATACTATATTATGAGGCACATGCAAGCATTAGAAGAAGGGATATCTTAATTTTGCCTATGCAGCCTCCCTTGCTCCTGTTCATTTCAAGGTCTGTTCCCCCAGCATTCCCAGTGTACTGTGAACCACTCAATGTCATTTCACTATGTTTCTCTTCAATATGAAAGGACCATAGTTGATGTCTTTAGTTTGCAGTCAAGAGCCCTGAACACTGAATCACTGAGTTTCCTTTGTCTTTCCAATGCTGACATTCGTTCCAGTGGTACATAAGCCACAGACTATCCCCTTTACCTTATGATGGCATCGCTTTGATCTTATAATCTCAAGTCAAGGAATCCAACTCAATTCTCTAGGAATTACTAAGTGTTCTCCTCTATGATGCAATAGAGAAGAACAAAAGGAACTCAAGATGCTTACCATCACACTGGGAGCATAAGACACAGGCAGCAAACAACCAACTTGCTATCAAGAGTGATAACCAGTTAACTTACAGATAGCAAATCACAAATAGGAAGAGCATCTGCAGCCAAGTAAGGGGAAAAAAGCAGAGCTGCCTGTCTATTCCCCACTTGACTCATCGAGATTTGGATATGAAAATTACTGTTTGTCATGAAGAAAACACCTCAGGGATATTATCCCAATGGGCT
>NW_003852604.1:1155933-1159268 GCF_000181295.1 Otolemur garnettii | reverse complement strand
AAGTATTAAGTGGCTGAGGAAGATTGTATTTCCCAAAACTAACCACAACATTTTTCATATCACATGCTCTTGAAGAACTCTGTCACTTACCCCATCAAGAGTTAGAGTCTATGTCCTTCCCCTTTGAACCTGGCCTTGAGGACTGCTTAGCTAATAGATACCCCAAAAGTTACATTGCATGATTTCTGAGACTGTCTTAGAAGAGCCATTACAGCTTTGTTATGGATGGAATATTTGTGTCCTCCCCCCACAAACACACACACTCATACATTGAAATTGTAAACCCCAATGTTCTGGTGTAGGAGGTGGGGCCTTTGCAACATCAGTAGGTCATGAGGGTGGAGACCTCATGAATTATTAGTGCCTTGATATGTGTCCTCAGTGAGCTATTTCTGCCACATGAGAACATAACCAGAAATTGGCAATCTATGCCCCACAGGGTCCACATCGGAACCTGACCATACCAGTTGACACCCTGATCTCAGACTTCCAGCCTCCAGAACTGTGAGAAATAAAGGTTTGTTGCTTAAGTCATGCAATAAATCAATAAATAGTGATTTGTTATAGCATCCCAGGCAGACTAGGACAGGGTCTCACCTGGTTGTCTCTCTCTTCTCTCTCTCTCTCCGTGCACCTGAGGAACTCTGGGTTAGCATGAAAGAAGTCCCACTACCCTGAAGCCACTATACTGAGACTACATAGAATTAGAAAGAGGTGTCCAAGGAGCCCCATCTGCTCTGGCTACAAGTCTTTGAGTCTCAGCCAGTCACTCAACATGTGAATGAATGAGCGTACAGGTGAGTCTTGAGGAAACTCTGAGTTAAGTGAAGCAAAATATATTAACTAGACAACTTCTCAGAGCTTTCAATATAGTGTAAATCTCTAAGATATACTATTTGACTGTTAACCATAGTTACCTGACTGTGCAACAGAACACCAGAATTTATTCCTCCAAACTGGTAGTAACTTTGTACCTGTTGACAACTCTCCCCTCATTCTTCCCTACCCCTTTGGCTTCCCAGTCTCTGGTAACCACTGTTCTGCTCTGCACTTCTATGATATCAACTATTTTTATTTTTTAGATTCTACCTATAAACGAGATAGTACTTGCCTTTCTGTGCCTGGCTATTTCACTTAACATAATGTCCTCTGAGTTTATCCATGTTATTAAAAAGAACAAGAGTTCATTCTTTTTTATGGCACTGTAATATTCCATTAAATACTTATATACATACATATATATCTCATATATATACCTATATACCAATAGATAGATAAATATACACACACATATCACATTTTCTTTATCCATTCATTCATTTTGGACCCTCGGGTTGATTTTATACCTTGGGTGTTATACGTAGTGATGCAATAAAAATAGGAAGGCAGATATCTCAACATACGGATGCCATTTCCATTGAATATATACTCAGAAGTGGGATTGCTGGATGAAATGATACCTTGTGGTTTTGGTTTGCATTTCCCTAATGATAAGAGATATTAACCATTTTTTTCATATATATATGGAACATTTTATGTCTTCTTTTGTGAAATGTCTATTCAAGCCTTTTGCCCATGTTTTAATCAAGTTGTTTGTGGGTTTTTCAATTTTGTTTGTTTTGTTTTTTTGCCATTGAGTTGTTTTAGTTCTTTATACATATATTCTAAATATCAACCTCTTGAATTTACAAATATTTTCTCTCATTCTGTAAATTCTCCCTCTTCCCAACTTCCCTTTGTTAATAGTTTCCTTTGATGTGTAAAAGCTGTTTAGTTTGATGTAATCCCATTTATCTATTTTTGCTTTTGTTGCCTGAGCATCTGAAGTTTCATTTTAAAAATCTTTGCTCAGCACAATGTCATGAACCATTTCCTCTAAGTTTTCTTCTAGTAGTTTTCTAGTTTCAGGTTTTACATCTAATACTTTTATATATTTTGAGTTGACTTTTGTTGATGATGAGACGGATCTAGTCTCATTCTTCTCCATGTGGATATCTAAGTTTCCCAGCACCATTTACTGAAGAGAATGTCCTTCCACTAAAGCATGTTCTCAGAACCTTTGTGAAAAATGAATTGACCATAAATGCATGGATTTATTTCTGGGTATTCTATTACATTCCACAGGTCTGTTTGTCTGTGCTTATACAAGAGCCCTGCTGTTTTATTTATTATAGCTTTGCAGTACATGTTTGCTATGCTGGGATGGTGGTAGGATGTCTGCAGCTTTATTCTTTTTGCTCAATATTACTTTGGTTATTCAGGGTGTTTTGTGGATACATAGTGTTTTAGGACTGTTTTTCCTATTTCTGTGAAGAATGTAATTAGTATTTTCATAGGTATTACATCAAATGTGTAGATTGCTTTGGTTAGCATGATCGTGTAAACAATGTTAGTTCTTCCAATCCATGAACATGGGATATCTTTCCTTTTTTTTTTTTTTTTTGTATATCCTCTTCAATTTCTGTCATCAAAGTTTTATAGTTTGCAGTGTGGAGATCTTTCACCTCCATGATTAAATTTATTTCTAGATATCTTTTTATAGCTATTATCAATGGAATAGTGTTCTTGATTTCTTTTTTCAGATAGAATAATTTACTTTCCCTTTTTTTCTATTACTTCATTGCCATGAATACATATTCTTGAATAAATATTATGAAAACAGTTAATCTAAAGATCAAGATGCTTCCTATTGAAGAGGGCATGATTGGGATATCTTAATTTTGCCTATGCAGCCTCCCTTGCTCCTGTTCATTCCAAGGTCTGTTCCCCCAGCATTCCCAGTGTACTGTGAACCACTCAATGTCATTTCACTATGTTTCTCTTCAATATGAAAGGCCCATAGTTGATGTCTTTAGTTTGCAGTCAAGAGCCCTGAACACTGAGTCACTGAGTTTCCTTTGTCTTTCCGATGCTAACATTCATTCCAGTGGTACAGAGACCACAGCCTATCCCCTTTACCTTATGATGGCATTGCTTTGATCTTATAATCTCAAGTCAAGGAATTCAACTCAATTCTCTAGGAATTACTAAGTGTTCTCTTCTATGATGCAATAGAGTAGAACAAAAGGAACTCAAGACGCTTACCACCACACTGGGAGCATAAGACACAGGCAGCAAACAACTGACTTGCTATCAAGAGTGATAACCAGTTAACTTATAGATAGCAAATCACAAATGGGAAGAGCACCTGCAGGCAAAACAAGGGGGAAAAGCAGAGCTGCCTGTCTATTCCCCACTTGCCTCATCGAGATTTGGATATGAAAATTACTGTTTGTCATGAAGAAAACACCTCAGGGATATTATCCCAATGGGCTTAGAAGAAGCTAAATGTCCCA
>NW_003852604.1:1153813-1155194 GCF_000181295.1 Otolemur garnettii | reverse complement strand
GGACTACTGGTAGCTGAAAGAGCTAGAACAGGAAGGTCAGATTCAAGATTGTCACTCAGAAATGCACAGTTTCCTATACAATCCTGGCCAGGGCTCAGAAGCACAGGACTCTATAAGGCCAGTCGGTAGCTTAGGTGTGGACTTCTGCCAGTTCTTTGCTCCATTTTAGTTCTGCCATGGAATCTCCCTTCTGCATGTGTTTCTTCTCCGATTTATAAGCCAAGCATCCCAGGGGCAAAGAGACCATAGAGCTTCTGCCCTCATTTCCACTGCCCTTCAGTTTGGGAGAAGCCAAGAGGTGGAGATTTACTGTTTTCTGAACTTTTTCTAGGAAAAATACCTTTAGGGAGATAATTGATTTTGGAGATAAGTAGGAGATGACAGGAAGACAGTATCAGGGAAGTAGAAAGACAGAGACCAACACTTCTTCACTTCCGAGCTGATGTTCTTCCCATTAACTCATAAGGAAAATCAAACAAGGTCTAAACTTCCTTCTCTGGTCCTAGGTGACACCTTCAGAAATAATAGCTTTCTGGTCACCTGTTGTTTTATTTGTTGTTTTTTTTTTGTATTTTTGTTTTGGTTGCAGTTGTCATTGTTGTTTAGCAGGCCCAGGCCAGGGTTGAACCTGCCAGCCTTGGTATACATACCTGGCACCCTACTCACTGAGCTATGGGCATCAAGCCAAGGTCACTTGTTTAAAAAAAATGTTTTACTTTGGTACTGAACACTCATTTCTGTATATTAAAAAGCAAAGCCCAATTTAGAACTTTAGTATCACACCCAATTCAAAGCATATGGTCTCCCTATGGAGCTCAGGTGTTGTGCACATCTTAGGGTGGACAGCAGGAAGACAGGGGCATCTATCCCTCCCTTGTCCTTTATCTTTCCTCCCTCATCACACTGTTGTTGACATTGTCATCTTCATCATTGTCTTTCTTTCTTTTTCAGTTTTATAAGGTCAGGGAAAAAGAATGGGAATGGGAAAAAAAGCCAAAGAGCTCAACTGGTAGAGTATCAACGGTTGGGCAGAGCCTGACATGTGGCAGGAACACTTTCTTATGAGACTATTTTGGAGTCCATCAGAGGCCCGCTGTTAGGAACTGCTCCAGTATGCCGATCCCTGACGCAGGTGATGAGTTTTCTCCCTGATCCCTTTAAGAGGTCCCTTTCATAACGGATTCCTACAGTATTCTCTACCCCAGCAGCCTGGAGTCCCAACCAAATAGCTTGAGCCCAACAACTCTACCCAGTATCCACCTGGCCAGTAGGAAATTCATATATTCACAGTTTGCTGTGGGGAAGAATGCAGGATTACCCATTAATCATTATCTTCTCTTCCTACCTCTGCCATAGTGGGCTGATCCACTGAGTTCCCCAT